>NC_092240.1:22354313-22459313 GCF_036320965.1 Panulirus ornatus
ATGTGACCAAACCATTTCAGCGCACCCTCTTCTGCTCTCTCAACCACACTCTTTTTATTGCCGCACATCTCTCTTGCCCTTTCATTGCTTACTCGATCAAACCACCTTGCACCACATGTTGTCCTCGGACATCTCATTTCCAGCAAATCCACCCTCCTTCGCACAATCCTGTCTATAGCCCGCGCCTCGCAGCCATATAACATTGTTGGAACCACTATTTCTTCAAGCATGCCCATTTTTGCTTTCCGAGATAATGTTCTCGCCTTCCATATATTTTTTCAGCGCTCCCAGAACTTTTGCCCCCTCCCCCACCCTGTGACTCGCTTCCGCTTCCATGGTTTCGTCCGCTGCCGGGTCCACTCCCAGATATCTGGAGCACTTCACTTCCTCCAGTTTTTCTCCATTCAAAAGGAGGAACAGAGAAGGGGGCCAAGTGAGGATTCCCCTCAAAGGCTCAGTCCTCTGTTCTTAACGCTACCTCGCCAACACGGGAGACGGCGTATAGTACGATTCATATATATATATATATACATATATATATATATATATATATATATATATATATATATATATATATATATATATATATATATATTTGTTTATGGATGGGGTTGCTAGGGAGGTGAATGCAAGAGTTTTGGAAAGAGGGGCAAGTATGAGGTCTGTTGGGGATGAGAGAGCTTGGGAAGTGAGTCAGTTGTTGTTCGCTGATGATACAGCGCTGGTGGCTGATTCATGTGAGAAACTGCAGAAGCTGGTGACTGAGTTTGGTAAAGTGTGTGAAAGAAGAAAGTTAAGAGTAAATGTGAATAAGAGCAAGGTTATTAGGTACAGTAGGGTTGAGGGTCAAGTCAATTGGGAGGTGAGTTTGAATGGAGAAAAACTGGAGGAAGTGAAGTGTTTTAGATATCTGGGAGTGGATCTGGCAGCGGATGGAACCATGGAAGCGGAAGTGGATCATAGGGTGGGGGAGGGGGCGAAAATTCTGGGAGCCTTGAAGAATGTGTGGAAGTCGAGAACATTATCTCGGAAAGCAAAAATGGGTATGTTTGAAGGAATAGTGGTTCCAACAATGTTGTATGGTTGCGAGGCGTGGGCTATGGATAGAGTTGTGCGCAGGAGGATGGATGTGCTGGAAATGAGATGTTTGAGGACAATGTGGGGTGTGAGGTGGTTTGATCGAGTAAGTAACGTAAGGGTAAGAGAGATGTGTGGAAATAAAAAGAGCGTGGTTGAGAGAGCAGAAGAGGGTGTTTTGAAATGGTTTGGGCACATGGAGAGAATGAGTGAGAAAAGATTGACCAAGAGGATATATGTGTCGGAGGTGGAGGGAACGAGGAGAAGAGGGTGACCAAATTGGAGGTGGAAAGATGGAGTGAAAAAGATTTTGTGTGATCGGGGCCTGAACATGCAGGAGGGTGTAAGGAGGGCAAGGAATAGAGTGAATTGGAGCGATGTGGTATACCGGGGTTGACGTGCTGTCAGTGGATTGAATCAAGGCATGTGAAGCGTCTGGGGTAAACCATGGAAAGCTGTGTAGGTATGTATATTTGCGTGTGTGGACGTATGTATATACATGTGTATGGGGGTGGGTTGGGCCATTTCTTTCGTCTGTTTCCTTGCGCTACCTCGCAAACGCGGGAGACAGCGACAAAGCCAAAAAAAAAAAAAAAAAAAAAAAAAAAAAAAAAAAAAAAATATATATATATATATATATATATATATATATATATATATATATATATATATATATATCAATGGGAATAGGGGAGAAAGAATACTTCCCACGTATTCCCTGCGTGTCGCAGAAGGCGATTAAAAGGGAAGGGAGCGGGGGGCTGGAAATCCTCCCCTCTTGTCTTTTTTTTTTTTTTGTTTCTTTCCCAAAGAAGGAGCAGAGAAGGGGGCCAGATGAGGATGTTCCCTCGTAGGCCCAGTCCTCTGTTTTTAATGCTACCTCGCCAACGCGGGAAATGGCGAATAGTATGAAAAAAAAAAAAAAAAAAAAAAAAAAAAAAAAAATATATATATATATATATATATATATATATATATATATATATTTTTTTTTTTTTTAATTTTCCAAAAGAAGGAACAGAGAAGAGGTCCAGGTGAGGATATTCCCTCAAAGGCCCAGTCCTCTGTTCTTAACGCTACCTCGCTATCGCGGGAAATAGCGAATAGCATAAAAAAAAAAAAATATATATATATATATATATATATATATATATATATATATATATATATATATATATATATATAAGATCACCACAGGCAGGAGCCATCACCCGACCCTTGCATTTGATGACCCGACTCCAGCCCTTTTTGGTCACAATTTTTACTTGAGTTTCCGCCTGACCCTGATTCAGCTGATGACGTCATGCGCCTTACATGTCACACACACACACACACACACACACACACACACACACACACACATACGACCTCCCATAAGCTCAAGCAAACCACAACAAGCGGGTGCTTTATTGCATGCAGACGCCAGCACGATCACATCCGGACGCCACCACACAGGCGCCTACATTACACAACTGGAACAATGGCTCAACCCAGAACACAAGACAAGAGTGTGGCTGGTGAAAATATCTTCCTTCTCGTAAGAAGGAAGATAAATTCAGCAACAAAATCATTTTTCCTTCTAACCTGTCACAAGGAATTATCACCTCCTGCTGGTATTTCCAAACCGTTTTCAAATAGGAAGACACTTTGGGGAATTTATTAATACAGAACAGCTTATCATTTAATGCATAATCAGATGTCGGTTCTGTTCCACGTAGAGTCCATAACAAGGTAAGGAGTGGCCAAAAGGGTTAATCTTTTAAGGAAAGGATTCATGAGCATAAATATTCAGTCAGGAAAACTTAAGAATCAAACACATTATTCAAAAGATCATATATATATATATATATATATATATATATATATATATATATATATATATATATATATATACATATATATATATACATATATATATATATCAAATGTATATATATATGTATATATATCATATATATATACATATATATATATATATCAAATGAATTGGGGAGGGAGTTAAAAATGGTTTACCCTTACGTGTCACTTATAAAAAGGTTCATCTATTTATTTTAAACCTCGGTTATGAAAGTTAACAGCAGCATCATAAATGAAGAATCTTATAAATCAGATAATCTTTGGTGGAAAATCTCTGATGAAATGTGGGCGAAATTCAGACAGGAGGGACTGACTTGTCGTCCTTTGTCAGGTACAGGGAAGGCTCACTGTGCCGTTCTGGTCAACCTTTCCATGTTTCTCAGATCAATTGTTCCTTGTTTCCTCGGCCCAGGTGAAGTGTGGTATTGTATGACTTCTCTTGTTCACGTGGTCTCTGTAGCCTTGAAAATGGCTTCGAATATACAGTCGAAAGCTTGGAGCTCTGTGTATATTTTTCCACAGAGTTTACTCATATATACATATATATATATATATATATATATATATATATATATATATATATATATATATATATATATATATATATTCTCCCTGGGGATAGGGGATTAAGAATACTTCCCACGTATTCCCTGCGTGTCGTAGAAGGCGACTAAAAGGGGAGGGAGCGGGGGGCTGGAAATCCTCCCCTCTCTTTTCTTTTTTTTTAATTTTCCAAAAGAAGGAACAGAGGGGGCCAGGTGAGGATATTCCAAAAAAGGCCCAGTCCTCTGTTCTTAACGCTACCTCGCTAACGCGGAAAATGGCGAATAGTTTAAAAGAAAGATATATATGCATATATATATATATATATATATATATATATATATATATATATATATATATATATATATATATATTTCATTTTTATTATACTTCGTCGGTATCTCCCGCGTTAGCGAGGTAGCGCAGGAAACAGACAAAAGACTGACCCAGCCCACCCACATACACATGTGTATACATACACGTCCACACACACACATATACATACCTTTACATTTCAACGTATATATATATATATATATATATATATATATATATATATATATATATATATATATATATATATATATATATATATATATATATAAAGTACATAATTCATACTTGCTGCCTTTATTCATTCCCGTCGCCACCCCGTCACACATGAAATGACAACCCCCTTCCCCCCAAACGCGCGCGAGGTAGCACTAGGAAAAGACAACAAAGGCCACATTCGTCCACACTCAGTCTCCGGATGTCATGTATAATGCATCGAAACCACAGCTCCCTTTCCACATCCAGGCCCCACTAAACTTTCTATAGTTTGCCCCAGACGCTTCACATGCCCTGGTTCAACCCAATGACAGCACGTCGACCCCAGTATACCACATCGTTCCAATTCACTCTATTCCTTGCACGGCTTTTACCCTCCCGCATGTTCAGGCCCCGATCGCTCAAAATCTTTTACAGTCCATCCTTCCACCTCCAATTTGGTCTCTCACTTCTCCTCGTTCCCTCCACCTCTGACACATATATCCTCTTGGTCAATCTTTCCTCACTCATTCTCTCCATCTGACCAAACCATTTCAATGCACCCTCTTCTGCTCTCTCAACCACTCTCTTTATATTACTACACATCTCTCTTACCCTTTCATTACTTACTCGATCAAACCACCTCACACCACATGTTGTCCGTAAGCATCTCATTTCCAACACATCCACCCTCCTCCGCACAACCCTATCTATAGCCCACGCCTCGCAACCATATAACATTGTTGGAACCACTATTTCTTCAAACATACCCATTTTTGCTTTTCGAGATAATGTTCTCGCCTTCTACACATTTTTCAACGCTCCCAAAACCTTAGCCCCCTCCCCTGTGACTCACTTCCATGGTTCCATCCACTGCCAAATCAACTCTCAGATATCTAAAACACTTCACTTCCTCCAATTTTTCTCCATTTAAACTCACCTCCCAATTGATTTGTCCCTCAACCCTACTGCACCTAACAACCTTGCTCATTTTCACATTTACTCTCAGCTTTCTTCTTCCACATACCCCACCAAACTCAGTCAACAGCTTCTGCAGTCTCTCACCCAAATCAGCCACGAGCATTGTATCATCCGCGAACAACAACTGACTCACTTCCCAAGCTCTCTCATCCACAACAGACTGCATACTTGCCTCTCTCCAAAACTCCTGCATTCACCTCCCTAACAACCCCATCCATAAACAAATCAAAACAACCATGGAGACATCACACACCCCTGCCGCAAACCTACATTCACTGCGAACCAATCACTTTCCTCTCTTCCTACTCGTACACATGCCTTACATCCTAGATAAAAACTTTTCAGTTTCTAGCAACTTGCCTCCCACACCATATAGTATACTCTTAATACCTTCCACAGAGCATCTCTATCAACTCTATCATACGCCTTCTCCAGATCCATGAATGCTATATACAAATTCATTTGTTTTTGTAAGTATTTCTAACATACATTCTTCAAAGCAAACACCTGATCCACACATCCTCTACCACTTCTGAAACCACACTTCTCTTCCCCAATCTGATGTTCTGTACATACCTTCACCCTCTCAATCAATACTCTCCCATACAATTTCCCAGGAATAATCAACAAACTTATACCTCTGTAATTTGAACACTCACCTTTATCCCCTTTGCCTTTTTACAATGGCAATATGCAAGCATTCCGCCAATCCTCAGGCACTTCACCATGAGCCATACATACAATGAATATCCTTACCAACCAGTCAACAACAGTCACCCACTTTTTTAATAAATTCCACTGCAATACCATCCAAACCCGCCGCCTTGCCGGCTTTCATGTTCCGCAATGCTTTCACTACCTCTTCTCTGTTAACCAAACCATTCTCCCTTACCCTCTCACTTCGCGCACCACCTCGACCAAAACACCCTATATCTGCTACTTTATCATCTAACACATTCAACAAACCTTCAAAATACTCACTCCATCTCCTTCTAACATCACCACTACCTGTTATTACCTCCCCATTAGCCCCCTCCGCCAATGTTCCCGTTTGTTTTCTTGTCTTACGCACTTTATTTACCTCCTTTCAAAACATCTTTTTATTCTCCCTAAGATTCAATTATACTCTCTCACTCGAACTCTCATTTGCCCTCTTTTTCATCTCTTGCACCTTTCTTTTGACCTCTTGCCTCTTTCTTTTATACAACTCCCAGTCATTTGCACTATTTCCCTGCAAAAATCGTCCAAATGCCTCTCTCTTCTCTTTCACTAACAATCTTACTTATTAATCCCACCACTTACTACCCTTTCTAATCAACCCACCTCCCAAGCTTCTCATGCCACAAGCATCTTTTGCGCAAGACATCACTGCTTCCCTAAATACATCCCATTCTTCCCCCACTTCCCTTACGTCCTTTGCTCTCACCTTTTTTTCCATTCTGCACTCAGTCTCTCCTGGTACTTCCTCACACAAGTCTCCTTCCCAAGCTCACTTACTCTCACCACCCTCTTCACCTCAACATTCTCTCTTCTTTTCTGAAAACCTCTACAAATCTTCACCTTCGCCTCCTCAAAATAATGATCAGACATCCCTCCAGTTGCACCTCTCATCTCATTAACATCCAAAAGTCTCTCTTTCACGCGCCTATCAATTAACACGTAATCCAATAACGCTCTCTAACCATCTCTCTTACTTACATACATATACTTATGTATGTCTCTTTTCAAACCAGGTATTCACAATCACCAGTCCTTTTTCAGCACATAAATCTACAAGCTCTTCACCATTTCCATTTACAACACTGAACATCCCATGTGCACCAATTATTCCCTCAACTGCCACATTACTTACCTTTGCATTCAAATCACCCACCACTATAACCCGGTCTCGTGCATGAAAACTGCTAACACGCTCACTCAGCTGCTCTCAAAACACTTGCCTTTCAAGATCTTTCATCTCATGCCCAGGTGCATAGGCACCAACAAGAGTTTACTTTCTTACTCTCTATCACATGCTCCCAAAACTTCTGTCTCAGGATTAGTGCTACTCCTTCCTTTGCTCGTATCGTCTCACCAACCCCTGACTTACTCCCAAAACATTAACAAAACACTCTTCCCCTTTACCCTTGAGCTTCGTTTCACTCAGAGCCAAAACATCCAGGTTCCTTTCCTCAAACATACTACTTATCTCTCCTTTTTCTCATCTTGGTTACATCCACACACATTTAGAGACCCCAATCTGAGCCTCCGAGGAGGATAAGCACTCCCGCGTGACTCCTTCTGTTTCCCCTTATATATATATATATATATATATATATATATATATATATATATATATATATATATATATAGATATATATATATATATATATATATATATATATATATATATATATATATATATATATATATATATATATATATATATATCATCCCTGGCGATAGGGGAGAAAGAATACTTCCCATGTATTCCCTGCGTGTCGTAGAAGGCGACTAAAAAGGGTGGGAGCGAGGGGCTGGAAATCCTCCCCTTCCGTTTATAATTTTCCAAAAGAAGGAACGGAGAGGTGGGCCAAATGAGGATATTTCCTCTAAGGCTCACTCCTCTGCTCTTAACGCTACCTCGCAAAACGCGGGATCAGGCAAATATGTTTGGAATATATTTATATATATATATATATATATATATATATATATATATATATATATATATATATATATATATATATATATATATATATATATTTTCCTAAGAGTCCACAGGGAAAATGAAACACGGTAAGTTTCCAAGTGCACTTTCGTGTAATAATGACATCATCAGGGGAGATACAAGAAAGAAATATAAGTCAGTTGGTATGCAATGAAGTGACGTAGCTAGGATGCCATTTGATAAGTGATTGTCCAAGACAGACAACGAGCGTATCATAAACTTATTATGTGGACAAGGGGAATCGTTTACAAATTCTATTAACAATAAAGCTATCCAATTTGTATAGACCTTAATTAATATTAAGGTTATTAATTGTGAATTCAATAAAAGAAGATTCAATGATATTTCTCGTGGTACTGGGGTTAAGTTGATAACTGAGATGGCATTACTCCAGTCAATACAATGATCATAGTTTTTAACGTGATTAAACAAGGCATTTGATTCTTGTCCTGTTCATATACTATACTTATATTGCTTAATGTAAATGTTGCCTTCAGCAACAATAATACTATAAAGAATATCTTAATCAGGAACTCACCAGAAAATTCTCTGGATGCATCTATAAAGTGCCAAGTAGAAATTGTGATAAGTTTATGTTGGGCAGACTGGTAAGGAACTTTCTGTTAGACTTAAGCAACATAAACATGGTTATCAACTCTAACTCCAGTACCACGAGAAATATCATTGAATCTTCTATTACTGAATACACAAAGAATCATAACCTTAATATTCGTGAAAGTCTATACAAATTCGAGGGGTTTATGGTTGATCAAATTTGTAAACAAATTCCTCTTGTCCACATAATAAGTTTATGATACGCTCGGTGTCTGTTTTGGACAATCACTTGTTTGCCAAATGGCGTTCTAGCTACGTCTCTTCGTTGTATATCAACTGACTTATATTTCTTTCTTGTATCTCCCCTGATGATGTGATTATCACAAGAAAGTGCACTTCGGAACTTATAGTTTCATTTTTCCCGTGGACTCAAAGGCATATACTTGATCACGCGCAAAATTGTGATTCCTTCCAATATATATATATATATATATATATATATATATATATATATATATATATATATATATATATATATATATATATATTACCGAACTCCACATGCTCGAGCTTAGACCGGGAATGGAGCATCACATTGGGCGAGGCTGTATAATCAGGAGCAAAAAATATCGTCAATGAACCTCTCACTCCATAGGAGTTGAGTTTGCATATCCCTGCTACTGGAAGCAGCGCAGCCTTGGAATGCAAGAGTATTTAGGAAGGTCCTGAGTAACACCTGAACCAAGAAATTGGTCCTACGGTGTGTTTATTTACACACATATATATTCTTATAAGTCCACGGGGGAAAAGAAACACGACAGGAATACACTTGATCACGCGCTTAATTGAGATCCTCCCCAACATATTTCCTCTCTCAATAAAAATAAGTTCTGCGTGCGGGTTTGCAAGTTTTATACAATTTCTGCTTTTTTTGTTCTTTGAGCGTGAGCTGAGACACAGGAAACCTCTCATAGCAGCACAAAAGTACGTATATATATATATATATATATATATATATATATATATATATATATATATATATATATATATATATGTGTGTGTGTGTGTGTGTGTGTGTGTGTGTGTGTATGTGTGTGTCGTACAACTGTCCAGTTTTTGTGCGTTTGGCTGAGGTCGCGGTTTACAGAGAGTGCGGGTTAGGGAGGTGTCAGCGTGCAAGACATGATAAACGAACCAACTGGTGTGCCAACCTCTCCTACCACACTATCCAAGCCAGACAAAAAGTTATAATGTGTAGTGAACCAAGAACTTCACACTTCAACCTTAATAATACATGTTACATTTCCTCCTATAACATCCTCAGCATTTCCCCATATATCAAAAAGGTGCATTAACAGTGACCTTTACCATGAAGAGAAAATATGAACAAGGGTTACTAACACAAACTCCCAGCAGTAAGAACCTCGTCCATGGCTGTCCTGGCGGTGACCAGGAGAGGACAGCCACTGGTCAGGTTCACGCTGGGAGAGACAGCAGGCCGGAGGGAGTGGGAGGGAGAGGGCGAGGGAGAGGAGCGACAGCAGGCCGGAGGGAGTGAGAGGGAGAGGGCGAGGGAGAGACAGCAGGCCGGAGAGAGCGGGAGGAGAGGATGTTGCTAAGGAGAGGGGTGAGGGAGGCGGGAGAGGGACAGGAGTGGGTCAATACGTAACATGAGGAGGAACCCGTGGCTGCTTTATGACACACGCAATCGACGTAACTCCACAGACGACCATGGCGAAGTTAGTGAAAGACTACGTTCAAATGGTTGTGAGAGGCGCCCACCTTTCTCTGCCTCTGCCAGCAGAGCAGAGAGGACGGTGCTGCCTCACACAGAGCCAAAGTAAACCATAAGTTGTCTCACAATGGCGAGAACGTTCACCAAGTAGCAACGTTCGCCAGGGCTGTTTGTGTCCGCTGGGTGCACACCACAACACATTTTACAGTGACCCACACACATGTGGCACTGAACACACCCGCCTCACGAAGGACACAAACGCAAACAATTTACAGGTCAGTGAAAACAATAAAAAACAAAATAGGTTTACATTATTTCCAGGTGACAATGGAGACAATGTGTGGCAGTATGACCTCTGTGGGTGTGGTGACCCGGAGCAGCGGTGGCAGCAAGCAGCCTCAGGTAAGGTCAAGGTCACCAACTGGGAGGTGACCTATCAGGTAAGGAGCTGCTCCCGTCATCCAAACAGTGTGTGTGTGTGTGTGTGTGTGTGTGTGTGTATCCCGGAGTCAGAGGACATGCTCCAGGGGCGCCACACGCCTTCCCCACATTCAGTCGTCTCTTGCACACCTTCTGCGTCGCCCTCAACATGCTGACGTCGCTCGGTCAAGTAACTATGTTAAACACCGATGACATATTTCCTCCTTGACTCATCGTCCTCATGGGGTCGAGTCGTCCTGGTGGAGTTGTCTTCGTCCTCATGGGGGGTCGAGTCGTCCTGGTGGAGTTGTCTTCGTCCTCATGGGGGGTCGAGTCGTCCTGGTGGAGTTGTCTTCGTCCTCATGGGGTCGAGTCGTCCTGGTGGAGTTGTCTTCGTCCTCATTGGGGGGTCGAATCGTCCTGCTGGAGTTGTCTTCGTCCTCATTGGGGGGTCGAGTCGTCCTGGTGGAGTTGTCTTCGTCCTCATTGGGGGGTCGAGTCGTCCTGGTGGAGTTGTCTTCGTCCTCATGGGGTCGTCGAGTCGTCGCGCTAAACGGTCAACTCGTCGTGGTCGATGGGGAACGACGGCGTCCTACCCGCTCTTGGGTAACGTACATACGTACGTACGTCCGTTTCGCTTCCCCGTTCACGCGAGTGATGACGTCATCATCCTCGTCACCTGGGAGCCTCCTCACGACGATAGATGACGCGTGTCACCAGAACTTCCCAATGTATGATACCCACAGGAAGCCAGGCCGCCCGCCCCCCTGCAGTAACCTACTCCAACATCTACTCAAGATGACCGTATCAGAGTGGCATCGACATTATCGTAACCTTGGCATCAAGACTACTGTACTGCTGACATCAAGATTATCGTACCCCTGGCATCAAGATGATCGTACCCTTGCCATCAAGATTATCGTACTGCTGGCGACAACATTAACCAGCGGCTGGTTTCAAGATTACTGTAACTCTGGCATCAAAATCATCGTACTGTCGGCATCACAATTATCGTACTTCTAGTTTGAACATTACGGTACAGCTGGAAAAGAAGATTATTGCACCGTTGGCATTACAATATCGTTCCGCTTGTATATAGATTATCGTATCGTTTGCATCAGGATATCGTACATCTGGTATCAAGAGTATCATGCCGCTGGAATAAAGGTTATTGTACCACTGATATCAAGATTACCGTGACGCTAAATCAAAGATTATCGTGCCGCTGGCATAAAAACTGACACACACCTTTGGCATCAAGACTATCGTACCATCGGCATCAAGAGTATCGTGACGCTGACATCAAGATCATCGTATCGCTGACATCAAGATTATCGTACTACTGACATCAAGATTATCGTACCGCTGACATCAAGATTATCGTACCGCTGACATCGAGAGTATCGTGACACTGACATCAAGATCATGGTACCGCTGACATCGACATTATCGTACCACTGACATCAAGATTATCGTATCGCTGACATCGACATTATCGTACCGCTGACATCGATTATCGTATCACTGACATCGACATTATCGTACCACTGACATCAAGATTATCGTATCACTGACATCGACATTATCGTACCACTGACATCAAGATTATCGTATCACTGACATCGACATTATCGTACCGCTGACATCAAGATTATCGTATCGCTCACATCGAGATTATCGTACCGCTGACATCAAGACTATCGTACCGCTGACATCGAGATTATCGTACCAATGACATCAAGATTATCGTACCGCTGACATGACAAACATCATACTGCTGGCTACGAGACCATCACACCGCCGACACAAGATTATCACACTATGTAACAACTTTTGTTCCTGGGCAGTGAGTGTTATTCCACAACTGCTTTTGTGTAAGAAGTAGAGAAAAATGGCTATTATACCCTTTAAACTTTTGCCTCTGTGACCAGAACTGCGATATTTTGAAACTTAATTATTTCCAGTTGGACAACGGGCGAATTTGCACACTCTTATTCACATGGATAAGTAATAACATACGAATCAAAATTAACACATGGACTCACACTGATGTTCAACAACAGTGATCACAAAAGAGTCAGAAGTGAGTAGTATTTCGTGATTTACGATTGTACTGTATATCACTTTCACGAATCAGACCCCAAATACGTATAATCTGCCATCAGGTTCTCGTTATATGTTTCTTGATGGCGGTGTTCAAAGTCCAGTATATCCTGGTGGAAGAGCTCGCCTTCCTCCTCCGAATAACCTCCCATGTTGTCTTTGAATTCATCAAGATGAGCGTCTAGGATATGGACTTTGAGGGACATCCCGCGACCCATTTTGCCGTAGTTCTTCACCGTAGTCTCAACCAACCACCTCCACACAGTTTTCGGCCTTGTGTTTGCCCAGGAAGCCACGAACCACTGCGACCAAAGCTGTACCAAAGCTGCTGCTTCCTCCTTCCTAGTGAGATTCTTGGGGAATTCCCTGCACTCCAGGATCTTCTTTATCTGTGGTGTTGATGCAAAGACACCGGCTTTTGATCTTTGCCTCTGACAAATTAGGGAAGAAGTCTTGAAGGTACTTGAAGGCTGCAGACTTCTTATCTAGAGCTGGGACAGACTCTTTCATAAGGCCTAATTGTATGTGCAGTGGAGGCATCAACACCTTCCAGGAGTCTTACCAGTGGCTCCCACCTGACGTTGTTCATCTCCACAGAGAATTCGGTCCACAGTGGCCAGTCCCACCTGTGGTAGTGCGCCGCGGTATCCCTTCTGCGCCGAAGGTATAAAGATAACAGGGAAACTTGGTGAAACCGCCTTGGAGACCCATTAGAAATGCCACCATTTTGAAGTCTCTGATGACCTCCCAGCTGTACTCATCATACGTCAAGGCGTCTAGCAAGGTTCTGACACTGTTGTATTCTTCTTTGAGGTGCACCGAGTGAGCCAGGGGGAAGAGACGGGTACTTGTTCCCGTTATGGAGCAGCACGGCTTTGACTCAGGCACCTGGATGAGCTGTCAATATAGAGGCGCCACTCGTTCGGGGTTACAGGCGACTCCCATTGCCTCGACCAGACTGGTTACACTGTGGCAGAAGCAGAGCACATCTTGACGGGTGAATTCAGAAGCTGGAAAAACCGAAGTGACGCTTCCTCTGACCTGCGACTGGCACACTTTCGTCCAACAAGTTCCCCTGCTTGAGCCTAGACGTCAACAACTCGGTACTGGACGTTGTGAGATCAAGATCTCTGATCAAGTGGTCGAGGTCATTTTTGACTGGGATAGCATGGGTTTGTCTCCTCAACTGCAACTCTGAAATTGCAATCTGGATCGACAACGTCTTCCTCCCTCCCGCTCTGACGACGGCTGCTGCTCTCTCTCCGGGAGGAGTGGGTTCGGGGAGCCCGGGGCTGTGTGGCACCTGGGTAATGGATGATGGAGGTCTGGATAAGTGACAGAGGTGCAGTCTGGCCCGTCTGACGTTTGGGATGGTCCACCATGCAGAAGCAGCGATTGCTTGAGTGGTCAGTGGATTGCCGCCCGCTAAATTCTTGGGATAGCGAACTTTATGGTTCTCTTTTCCCCTCTGTACCCTCAGGCAAACGAACAAAATAACATTGTCCTCATAAAGAAAATATATATATTTGTTCATAAATTCATTTCACCCCATGACTAATGTGTAAGAGAATCTCTTTACATATTCCATATATTATCTTTTTTCAATAACACTAAAAATTTAGAAAAAAAAAATACAGAATTAAACATTTTTCAAATTTTAAAAATTCCAAATTTTATGATAAAATATCGCCATCCAAACGAACAACAACAGCTGTCGTCAGAGTTTTTTGCTGCAGTGGTGGCAGGTGAGACGAGGTGGCCAGAATCTGTCTTGATCCCGGGGTACAGACATGCTGAAACATACCTTGTAGGCCTGGCACATCTTAACTCATGCTGCCACGGTGGACGTTTTTTCCCCGCTCATGTTTGCTCATGTTTTGATACACTGGCGGCAGACACCGTGCAAAATGTGTGTGCCGGACGCATGCAACCTCTACATGCCATCTCAGAAAATGTATGAACATGTGTCTACACAGGCAGCTAGATCTACACTGAACTGGTCGGCTTAAGGCCCTTGTATATAAATACTACCAGTCATAGTACTGGAAACTTCTAGAAAGTTCTCTATCACATTCTAAGCACTTAATCTATCTGAAATGGTCTGAAAAAAAACTGGCTAAATTTCAAAATATCACAGTCCTGATCACGAGCCAAGTGTCCAGGGAATAATAGCCATTATCTATACTTTTTAGACGTACTTAGATAATAACACATATCACCCATGATCAAAAAGAATACAAAAAAAAGAGGAAAAATTTGTGACACGGTGAAAAAACCGGAGAATCATCGTACACGTAGGAGCATGCTGACCGCCTGCCTGACATCATGACATCGATCAACATACACATCAGTAGCGACAACCTTCAACACCACGCCTCACAGCCAGCCACGGTGACGCACCACGCCTCACAGCCAGCCACGGTGACGCGCCACGCCTCACAGCCAGCCACGGTGACGCGCCACGCCTCACAGCCAGCCACGGTGACGCACCACGCCTCACAGCCAGCCACGGTGACGCACCACGCCTCACAGCCAGCCACGGTGACGCACCACGCCTCACAGCCAGCCACGGTGACGCACCACGCCACAACAACGCTAGGAACTACCCAGATAACAACATACACTCCAACATCATCACCATCTATTATATACCTAGATTAAAAAAAAAAAGAAGCATTTGGCAACGACATAACGAGTAATCAGGGGTAATAAGTTTACAGCGAGGATCAGAGATGGCCATCAGAACACCGAGTGTTTCCGCGGGGTGACTTACCCAACCATAAACCGAGCGTTCTCTCAGTGTGGCCAGGTCACAGCGCACACCCGGCAGCCAGGGAGTGGCCGAGGGAGGGAGGGAGGCAGCCCGTCCCCCGGCTTACGCCATGACTGGTCAAGTGGCTGTATATACGAACGTACAGCATCTGGCATTATCCTCGGTCCAGCTGGTTTACGACCCTTCCACACGCACACGTCATGACATCCCACCAGCAGGAGGCACATGCAGCTACCACAGGGCCCTGATGGCAGCTCTGCATGTACCTACGTGTACATAGGTCTCCCAAATGGCTCTCAATGAACACAATAAACAGAAATAATCCTTAAAAAAATGACAATAACAGTTTGAAGATGACTGCTATCCTGAAGCAACAGTATACAGTTGTACAGTTATATCTTAAGCACACGCCAGGGGTCAGGCATCCGTGGTTAGGCTTTAGGAAGCGGCAGTCGGCCCACATACAACCCAAGCCGTTCATCCTTCCCTTGGGATTGGTTGATAAATGGGTACCGGTTTTAGGGTGGGGTGTATGTACGAGTGTAAACACACACAAGAGTTTAGATCAGGTACATATATACAAGGTTGGGTGGGGTATATATGGACGTGTGTAAGCACACAAGAGTTTAGATCAGGTACATATATACAAGGTTGGGTGGGGTATATATGGACGTGTGTAAACACACAAGAGTTTAGATCAGGTACATATATATACAAGGTACGTGTGTGTAAACAAACACAAGAGTTTAGATCAGGTACATATAAACAAGGTTGGGTGGGGTGTGTGTACGTGTGTAAACACACACAAGAGTTTAGATCAGGTACATATCTACAAGGTTAAGTGACGAGATAAGACGAGTGGACGGGGCAAGACGGCGACTCAGTGAGCCAGAACTACGGTGGCTGTACAGTCCCCTTCCCTGAGCCAAGATGTGTCTATCTTTCCGCATTACACACACACGTGGATTGTTGATACTCAGTCCACAAAACCACACCCTCCACCTCACTCATACCCCACATAACACTCTCATCAACTCTTAAATCTTCCTGAGCCTTGCCATAGCACAGCCTAGCGGTATAAGAATTTCATCAAGGGCAAAGAAGGCTCTGCAGGTCTCTCTCTCTCTCTCTCTCTCTCTCTCTCTCTCTCTCTCTCTCTCTCTCTCTCTCTCTCTCCCCAATAGTAAACAAACATGGGAATCACACACACACGCCGCATGCAAGAGCTCCACGTGGCCCTGGAGAACTGCTGAGGGAGGGAGAGGAGGCGAGTCTTGCCGTCCCGTCTGGCAATCACATCCACCATCAGAGCCACATACAGGGATAGAACGTCCCTCTAAACTCTGGTCAACGCAAAACCAAAGACCCAGAACAACATGACAAGGTCCAGAAGAGGGGTAAAACAAGGTAATGCTCCGACTACAACAGTTAATGTCAGAGATCACACGGTACGAACTTGTCCGTCATGGACGGGAGAGGAGCAAAAGGGGGCGACTTGATCCCAACTTTGGAAGTTTTGGTGAGTGCGATATTATTGTCATGACGGTGAACGACTGGTTCTAAGACACCAATACAAAACGACCAGGGGCCAGGCTACGTCTCAGGAATAACTGCACAACCCCCACACACACGTGTGGCACTTCCTCCCAGTAGAATACAAATAAGCAGTTACACACACTTTACATGCATACTGAACAGCACACAGATATACGCACATATCCTCATACATAACGACACATGCATATAAATCTGCATAAAAGTTCTGAAAAGCGGGAGCAATATATATATATATATATATATATATATATATATATATATATATATATATATATATATATATATATATAATATATATATGGGGGTGGGTTGGGCCATTTCTTTCGTCTGTTTCCTTGCGCTACCTCGCAAACGCGGGAGACAGCGACAAAGCAAAAAAAAAAAAAAAATATATATATATATATATATATATATTTTTTTTTTTTTTTTTTTTGCTTTGTCGCTGTCTCCCGCGTTTGCGAGGTAGCGCAAGGAAACAGACGAAAGAAAAAAAAGAAAAAAAAATATATCTATATATATATATATATATATATATATATATATATATATATATATATATATGTATGTATGTATATTTTTTTTTTTTTGCTTTGTCGCTGTCTCCCGCGTTTGCGAGGTAGCGCAAGGAAACAGACGAAAGAAATGGCCCAGCCCACCCCCATACACATGTATATACATACGTCCACACACGCAAATATACATACCTACACAGCTTTCCATGGTTTACCCCAGACGCTTCACATGCCCTGATTCAATCCACTGACAGCACGTCAACCCCGGTATACCACATCGATCCAATTCACTCTATTCCTTGCCCCCCTTTCACCCTCCTGCATGTTCAGGCCCCGATCACACAAAATCTCTTTCACTCCATCTTTCCACCTCCAATTTGGTCTCCCACTTCTTCTCGTTCCCTCCACCTCCGACACATATATCCTCTTGGTCAATCTTTCCTCACTCATTCTCTCCATGTGCCCAAACCATTTCAAAACACCCTCTTCTGCTCTCTCAACCACGCTCTTTTTATTTCCACACATCTCTCTTACCCTTACGTTACTTACTCGATCAAACCACCTCACACCACACATTGTCCTCAAACATCTCATTTCCAGCACATCCATCCTCCTGCGCACAACTCTATCCATAGCCCACGCCTCGTAACCATACAACATTGTTGGAACCACTATTCCTTCAAACATACCCATTTTTGCTTTCCGAGATAATGTTCTCGACTTCTAAACATTCTTTAAGGCTCCCGGATTTTTCGCCCCCTCCCCCACCCTATGATCCACTTCCGCTTCCATGGTTCCATCCGCTGCCAGATCCACTCCCAGATATCTAAAACACTTTACTTCCTCCAGTTTTTCTCCATTCAAACTTACCTCCCAACTGACTTGACCTTCAACCCTACTGTACCTAATAACCTTGCTCTTATTCACATTTACTCTTAACTTTCTTCTTTCACACACTTTACCAAACTCAGTCACCAGCTTCTGCAGTTTCTCACTTGAATCAGCCACCAGCGATGTATCATCAGCGAACAACAACTCACTTACATATATATATATATATATATATATATATATATATATATATATATATATATATATATATATATATATAAACCTCCAATAGCCAGGATCGATCACGCCTGCATAGCAGGCGGGAGCACTACGCAGGGTTCCCGGGTTCGACCCTAGGCTGTTGGGGTTTGTATGTTATATGGAAGTGCGCGTTAATACGCACTAAATTCGTATATATATATATATATATATATATATATATATATATATATATATATATATATATATATATATATATATATATATATATTAGCAGATAACTACAAAGAAAATGAAATACAGTAAGCTCCCAAGTGCACTTTCGTGTAATGATCACATGGTCGGGGGATATACAAGAATGAGATAGAAGACGTAGAACATTTAACTGATATATAAGGAAGAGACGCAGCTAACCAATGGCGTCTTAACTACCTCTCTTCCTTGTATATCAGCTGACTTTTCTCATACTTGTATCTCCCCTGACAATGTGATCATTACACGAAAGTGCACTCATGACCTTATTGTGTTTCATTTTCCTCGTGGTTTTATGCAAATTCTTGATCACGCGCACCACTGTAACCTCTTGCAATATATATATATATATATATATATATATATATATATATATATATATATATATATATATATATATATATATATATATATATATATATATTCCTATGAGTCCACGGGGAAAATGAAACACGATAAGTTCCTAAGTGCACTTTCGTGTAATAATCACATCATCAGGGAAGACACAAGAGAGATATAAAAGTCAGTTGATATACATCGAAGAGACGAAGCTAGGACGCCATTTGGTAAACATAGATATTCATACTTGCTTGCCTTTATCCATTCCAGGCGCCACCCCGCCCCACAGGAAACAGCATCGCCAGCCCCTGCGACATTGAGGCAGCGCCAGGAAAAACATACGAAGAAAGGCCACATCCACTCACATCCTTACTCTAGCTGTCATGTGTAGAATGCAAAGCCAGCAAGAATCATCCCGGCAAAATAGCCCAGGACAGACTATGCAAAAAAGAAACACAAAGCAATTAATCACCTTTTCAAGAATGATTTAATGGTGAGTCTTAATTTTCGACATCTAATAACTCGCTAGTGGTATGGTTCTACGGCAGAGGATAAATCTGGGGGTTCGATGAGGATAATCATGGTCGACACTGATCCTCAAAGTAAAACATCAAAAAATTTGATAAAGACAACTTGTCTGTGTGAACATCACGGACAACAATGTAGGAGGTCTGTCTAGTAATGAACCAATTCTTCCTTACGGAGGGAACGCACTGCACTGTCAGGCGCCACCATGCGCCGCTAGAGTCGAGAGATAAACCGATTCCTTATGCAGTAAGCTCATCCCTTTACATCACAGACATCTGAACCCACCCGGCACACCAGCTGCGCTGGACTCGCATTCAGGTGTGTGTGTGTGTGTGTGTGTGTGTGTGTTCACCTTAGGCCCAGCACGACGCGTGGCGCCATCCAGGGCAATGTCTGCCTCAATGATGAGGAACAACAGCACTACAGGCATGTTTATCTTTGGTTCTTCACACAGTTGTATTCGGCTCACGAAGCAATCATTGACCGAACACAAGCCCCACACAGGTCCTGAAGACAGCACGTGTGGTGGATGTTGTGTTCCGCAGGAAAGTAACCTGCAAGTGGAGAAGGTTTGCAAGTCAGGCTGGGATGCCGGAGTCGCCCCTACTGTTCTACCGGTACCGGTAATCCACACTGTGCCGGGACTTCAAGCTGTGGGGGAGTCGAGGTGCTACGGACGCCTCGACTGACCAGATGATGAGGAGGATGAGGAAGTGTTTCCCCACCGCACAGTGGAATGGCGGCCACGATGCTTTGCCCTGACAGCCTGAATATCTTTCAGAGAGGAAGAAATCAGCAGATGTTACAGGTACGTATACCAAAGGGACTTTTGGAGCACGAAGTGTGTGTATATATATTCCCTCTAGGGCTTATTCCTCTGTTCTTAATGCTACCTCGCTAACGCAGGAAATGGCATGTTTACCAAATGGCGTCCTAGCTACGTCTCTTTGCTGTATATCAACTGACATATTTCTCTCTTGTGTCTCCCCTGATGACGTGATTATCACACGAAAGTGCACTTGGGAACTTATCGTGTTTCATTTTCCCCGTGGACTCATAGGAATATATATATATATATATATATATATATATATATATATATATATATATATATATATATATATATATATATTCCCAGTATATACTTGCTCGCCTTTATCCATTCTCTCTCTCTCTCTCTCTCTCTCTCTCTCTCTCTCTCTCTCTCTCTCTCTCTCTCTCTCTCTCTCTCTCAGGTCTTCGTGCCCCGGTGGGTGCAGTGACCAGGCGTCTGGGGGCCTAACCTACTCCAGGTCTGATGTGCGAGGTGAATATACCAACCCACTCCTCGTCCTGCGTGTTCGTGTGCAAACATCGGGGGTACTGAACAGCTGCCAGCCCACCATGCACCGGCCAGAATGCTGCATGAGACGCACCCTCCTTCCCCTCGTCATGCACTTCCGTAAGCAGGTACTCTGTGACGTCACAACGCCATCGCGACTGCCAATACTGACTGGCCCGTGTGTGGTACGCGGGGCCGAGGTATGTCATGGGAGGGTGACCGTGTGGCAACCGCCATGCATCCCTCCCTCCCTCCCTCCGTCACCCAACACTCAACCCCCCCCCCCCCACCCTCTCTCTCTCTCAAGGTCATCATCCTCCAACACCTCCGAGGTTCTACTCTAATTCCATGGCAGGTCACGGGAGATGCTATACACTTAAGATGAACGGATCACACTGGAAGTTCTGCTGTGTCGGCAGCACAGACGACTCCTACCCCTCCCGCCACACACCGCCTGCAATCAACAGCCTCCTTTTTCCCCTCCCCCGAAGATGACGCTTCTGGTTCTTCTTGTCAACACTGTTTCATCGTCGCCTCACGCGAGCCAAAGACGTCCACAAGAGAGCAGGGAGCCAGGCACGGGTCGTCAACACTGGGGAGTTACGTAACACGCGTCATTCATGCAACAAAGAGAAGGAAGACTAAAAAAATATATATATATACATTTAATGACAATACTTTACCTCATACTGGCTGGAAACCGTTTGTCTCACATAATTCCATCACCTGAGACACCGAAAAACGCTGGCCAGGACGTGAAAATAGAAGAATGAAATGAAAGAGAAAGAGAGGAAAAAAAAATGGATACAGTCGTAATATTGACAGGTTTCGTAAGACAAGAGAAACGAACAATTGGTTATCGAATACCTTACGTATTAAGTAGGATCATGATGCTGGCTCTTACATTGTTTCACAAACCCTTTGTATGATGACTACATGAGGTCTGAACCCTGAGTCTTGACCAGACTCCGCCTTCGTGTCCCAGGGCCACACACACACACACACACACACACACACACACACACACACACACGCACGTGCGTCGTCCACGTCACTCACCAGCCTCGCAACCCGAGCACACTGGGACGACGGACGTGCGCACGTAAGCGGGTCACCAGTAGCAAACACGACCACAGGCCATCCATGTGCACACAACACGTGTACGTCAACCTGCCATTAGGAGGAGGAGTGGCACGTGTCGCTCGTGACACGTGGAGTCAGTCCCACGTCACCTGCCGCTATCCCCGCACACCCAAGCATGCAGGCTCCGTCTCTCTCTCTCTCTCTCTCTCTCTCTCTCTCTCTCTCTCTCTCTCTCTCTCTCTCTCTCTCTCTCTCTCTCTCTCTCTCACCCCGGCAGCCCTCTCCCCCAACGACCTACGTAAACACATTCATCACGCTGTAATGTTCCCGGTCGGAAACGAAAATTGCCTCCACGTGGACCCAACATCGATGCGCCAGGCTTCCACATGCGTCCAACATCAATGCGTCAAACTTCTGAAACATCAGACTTCCACATAGATCCTACATCAATGCGTCACACTTCAGAAACATCAGACTTCCACATAGATCCTACATCAATGAGTCAAACTTCAGAAACATCAGACTTCCACATAGATCCTACATCAATGAGTCAAACTTCAGAAACATCAGACTTCCACATAGATCCTACATCAATGCGTCAAACTTCAGAAACATCAGACTTCCACATAGATCCTACATCAATGCGTCAAACTTCAGAAACATCAGACTTACACATAGATCCTACATCAATGCGTCAAACTTCAGAAACATCAGACTTCCACATAGATCCTACATCAATGTGTCAAACTTCAGAAACATCAGACTTCCACATAGATCCTACATCAATGCGTCAAACTTCAGAAACATCAGACTTCCACATAGATCCTACATCAATGCGTCACTCAGACTTCAAGATCATCAATGCGTCAAACTTCAGAACTCAGACTTCCACATAGATCCTACATCAATGCGTCAAACTTCAGACTTCCACATAGATCCTAAATCAATGCGTCAAACTTCAGAAACATCAGACTTCCACATAGATCCTACATCAATGCGTCAAACTTCAGAAACATCAGACTTCCACATAGATCCTACATCAATGCGTCAAACTTCAGACTTCCACATAGATCCTACATCAATGCGTCAAACTTCAGAAACATCACACTTCCACATAGATCCTACATCAATGCGTCAAACTTCAGAAACATCAGACTTCCACATAGATCCTACATCAATGCGTCAAACTTCAGAAACATCAGACTTCCACATAGATCCTACATCAATGCGTCAAACTTCAGAAACATCAGACTTCCACATAGATCCTACATCAATGCTTCAGGCTTACACATGGACCCTAAATCAATGTGTCAAGCTCGCACATGGATCCTACATCAATGCGTCAAGCTTCTACACGGATCGTACATCAATACATCAAGCTTCTACACGGATCGTACATCAATACATCAAGCCTCCACGCGGATCGTACATCAATACATCAAGCTTCTACAGGGATCGTACATCAATACATCAAGCCTCCACACGGATCGTACATCAATACATCAAGCTTCTACACGGATCGTACATCAATACATCAAGCCTCTACAGGGATCGTACATCAATACATCAAGCCTCCACACGGATCGTACATCAATACATCAAGCTTCTACACGGATCGTACATCAATACATCAAGCCTCCACACGGATCGTACATCAATACATCAAGCTTCTACACGGATCGTACATCAATACATCAAGCCTCCACACGGATCGTACATCAATACATCAAGCCTCCACACGGATCGTACATCAATACATCAAGCCTCCACACGGATCGTACATCAATACATCAAGCTTCTACACGGATCGTACATCAATACATCAAGCCTCCACACGGATCGTACATCAATACATCAAGCCTCCACACGGATCGTACATCAATACATCAAGCTTCTACACGGATCGTACATCAATACATCAAGCCTCCACACGGATCGTACATCAATACATCAAGCCTCCACACGGATCGTACATCAATACATCAAGCCTCTACAGGGATCGTACATCAATACATCAAGCCTCCACACGGATCGTACATCAATACATCAAGCCTCCACACGGATCGTACATCAATACATCAAGCCTCCACACGGATCGTACATCAATACATCAAGCCTCCACACGGATCGTACATCAATACATCAAGCCTCCACACGGATCGTACATCAATACATCAAGCCTCCACACGGATCGTACATCAATACATCAAGCCTCCACACGGATCGTACATCAATACATCAAGCTTCTACACGGATCGTACATCAATACATCAAGCCTCCACACGGATCGTACATCAATACATCAAGCTTCTACACGGATCGTACATCAATACATCAAGCTTCTACACGGATCGTACATCAATACATCAAGCTTCTACACGGATCGTACATCAATACATCAAGCCTCCACACGGATCGTACATCAATACATCAAGCTTCTACACGGATCGTACATCAATACATCAAGCTTCTACACGGATCGTACATCAATACATCAAGCCTCCACACGGATCGTACATCAATACATCAAGCCTCCACACGGATCGTACATCAATACATTAAGCCTCCACACGGATCGTACATCAATACATCAAGCCTCCACACGGATCGTACATCAATACATCAAGCCTCCACACGGATCGTACATCAATACATCAAGCCTCTACAGGGATCGTACATCAATACATCAACCCTCTACAGGGATCGTACATCATCAATGTGTAATATTCGCGATCCCTGGGGATGAACAAGTCAGTATGAAGCAGGAGTCAACATGAAGGAGGGTGTGTGAGAGAGACAGGAAAACCCTGCATCTGCCGTTATGCCGGACGTGTAACACGGGTGGTTGCTGAAGGCTCCTCGGGTCTGCTAAACAAAGGCAGTTCCAGACGTGAAACACGACGACTTTTCTTAACAATCCTTCAGCATCAACAAAAAAAAAGAGGGGGGCGGATGTGAGGTGAAGGGGGAGGGGAGAAGTAAAACCAATTTGAAATATCATGAGAACGAGCAACACTGACAAAAAATTTCGTAAAAATTACTATCCTTTCTTGTTTTCCCCTAATTTCGGCTTCTACGTCTATCGTAATATCTTACATGGTTATGATCTTCACCACCACGACTTGAAGGAACATCTACTGTACCCATGACAATTACCAGATGTGATGCTTAATAACCGCTCATTTGGCTTCCCTTTAATAACGACCCTTGGGGGTAAGGACAACGCGCAAGATAAATAAATAAACACCATCGGAAAATAATAAAAAACATTTCCATCTTACACATTCCCTTCCGTCAAGCATCAATAAATGTAAACACGACATAAAGAATTTAATCATCCTGCTCACGGTTTACGCCATCATAGCTAAGGGTAGAGTGTCGTGTGAATGATCCTACCAGAGGGTCAGGGCAAGCATACCATCGTCCAACATGGGCTACACCATAAAGCAGATCCTAAATACACGTTCTAAACCTCCAGTCATTCCCCCACGCCAAGCCACGAACGATAAGGCTCTTAGACCACTCCAGCGTGTGCACCAGCTGCCAGCGGTCGCTATGGTTCGTACCAAGAGTCATATCTTTATCTTGTCTCCACTGCATCGCTACACATACACACACACACACACACACACACACACACACACACACACACACACACACAGACCAACTTCAAGGCTTCGCGTGTGCTGTGGCCTGGCCGGAGTCTGGGCGCGGCCCCTCACACCCGGCAAAATTGTCTTCTGAAATTCAGTGCTCGAGCTGACCCCACAGACCTTCAGAATGGAACAACGTGAGTTACCCGGACAGCGGACAAAACCTCCGTCTGCTATACTTACACACTGTCCTCTCACAGCTACACTCTCCTCCCTCCCACTCGTCTCCTCCGCCCGTACACACCACATAACTCGGTAGGTTGAGACTTGCTTCACGATCCCCTACTAAAAGTACAGCTTTAAATCTTTTCTAGCAATCTTCCGAGGTTAAATTCATGGCCTCTAGTTCTCTCCTTCCATATTTCGAACAGTGTTCACTTATAACATGAAACATTTAATAACGTATTTAATAAGAACTCAAATATTGGCCAGCAGACAGTTTGGCTCCTTTACTATCCTCCTTAACAGAGAGCTCTGGCGACAGGTTGGGTACAATATCAACTCTAATAAACAGATCCCTGCACCTTACCTCCTACGGGATAAAATTCATATCGTCCCTTCTTTTGCTGTGTCTTACCCTCATTGCTTTACATCTCAGCGGGTTGAATTTCATCACCTATGCATGAGACGAAGTTTGGAGTCTATTTAGTTCCCCTTCTGAGTTAATGCAATCCTCTCTGCTCTTCGCTTCCCCTCAAAAGTCCTAGAAAAGACCCCTGCGGAACACAACTGGTGATCCAAGCCTCTTTGTTGAGAAGGTCCCCTGGACGTGCGTCCTCTGGCCTCTTCCACAAAGATAACATTCTACCCAAAGGAGGAGTCCCCCTCCTTCCTACCAGGTAATCCATATTTCAATCAACCTCCCATACGGGACAGTTTCAAATGCTCTATGACACTCCAGTTACAAATAATCCACCCAGCTTTTTCTTTGGTCTACGACAGAGCTTAGTCTCTCATTGACATCTACAAGGTTCGTCACAGTAACCTCATTTCCCTAAAGCTATAAATGACTCTCATTTAGGTAATTTAATCTCTGCAGGAAGTCATCCACTTACTCTCTGATTATAATCCATTACCGTACAGATGGCCAACCATCATCTACCAACTTGGTGGAGGATGATGTGAAGTATCTCTTATGCGGGAGTTCGTCGTGGGATGGTGACAGACGCTTTGCTGGTCTATTGTAACTAGTACAATGCGGGAGGGTGGTTGTGGCTGGTTCAAGTTTTGTATACAACGTAGTGGCGAACTGCCTGAGTCTGAGGTAACACTGACTGGACGAGAGAGCAATGTTTTAACTGACTATGTTTTAGATCAGTTTTTCACGGAGTGGTATGATAATTCCAGTGGTATGAAGCGGCAGGAGTAAGGAGGGAGGAGGGGTTTGGAGGGTTACAGATTGGGTATTCAGGTGGGAAGTTTCCAGATTATCTGAAATTTTTTGTTGTATAACCAAGACGGGTGAGAGATATCTGGGTTTAAGCAGCTGCTGAGGAGAATTGTTCTGAGTACGAGCCTGATGTATCACTTAGGAGTGTGAGGCTCTGCCGGAGTTCGTCACATGACAACATGACTTAGAAACACAAAAGGGCTCACCCGCTGCCTGCCAGAGTAGGCAGTTCCTCCATAAAAAAATCTTTATGGCCCATCAACTACCAGACAGTGACGTATCATAAATAACCCATGGAATATCTGGAATCTCTTATGACCAATAATTTCATCAGACTGGTTATCAAGACCAGTGATAACTCGAGCAGCATCGTGCACCTGGCGAGCATCTCACAAGAACTTGTGCCAGTACGTGGCTCTCGCTTCGCCAGAGTTCTGGCTGGCCTCGTCTTCAGCTTACAAACTTTCTCAATGGTGGTCGCGCCATGCAAGATGAGCGCCGATGGTAAAACTGGATTCATTCTTCTTAATACCCACCACCACAGTTGTTCCTCTGTGTATCAAGGGGGCGCGAGTCAAGACCAGCAGGGCGCATGCTTATCATTTCCATGATTCCAATTATGATTCACGTATTCCACAAACAGAAAGATAAACCCTGGAATACATTATGCATGAGAAATCTTCCAATCGTCTTCGCTTTGGATGTATCATGATGAACTTTTCCACAGATTGGAAATCCTGCAAATCATTGCAACGAAAGTTATCAATAAATCAATAACTTTGTAACTGGACAGAAATACACACAATCCACCATCCAACTATTTCCAATCCCTCTCGACCTACCCAATGACACACCGTAGTACTCCACCTCCTTCCTCCACACGTCTTCCTCAACACGTGTGTGAGACATACATGAAATACGAGATATCGTTCTAACAATATGCTCGGGAAAATCTGGTATTCAGGGAAACCTAGCGAGAACTTGGTAGCCTTCGCTCTCTCACCACGATGCCGCAACACTTCAGAACTTCTCTCTAATGTGTTCATACCTCTATACTGAATATATTCCTCTTGTCCTGTGTAAGGTACGGCTACCAACATCTGTAATTTTTTTGGCTCAGCAATCTAAGATCATTTCATCGACAATTTTTCGCTTATGATTTCTTCAGTGAAGTGCCACACAAACATGCAGACATTAAACTTAGTAGTATCTATCACAAACGCGAAGAGTTCGTTCCATTAGTTATACACTCTGGAGAAAGGACACAGTTTGACCTAATGTTACCTTCACAAGATATCAAAGTGTCTCATCCACCTGATCAGTCTCTCATCTTAAACCCACAATTTTCATTTTTCATTTTAATCTCGACTCATACCATGCACCCACCTCAGGCAGCACTCTCCTCACCTTTACTTTCTACCTTCTTCTGTTATCTTAACTTTTCCATCACGGAAGAAAAAAAAAAAAAAAACCATTTCCTCCGGGTACGTCATAATGTTTCTTGTCTTGATAACCAACATTAATGATCCCCTCTCGCTCAGGCGCACGTGAGGAGGGAAGGCGAGTAGGGAGGCAGGTGAGGGTAGGGAGGCAGGTGAGGGTAGGGAGGCAGGCGATGGTAGGGAGGCAGGCGAGGGTAGGGAGGCAGGTGAAGGGTAGGGAGGCAGGTGAAGGTAGGGAGGCAGGCGAGCGTAGGGAGGCAGGCTTAGTGAGTGAGAGATGTGATGGCTTAAGGTTATAAACAACTCATCACCACACCGTTATCTGGGGATTATCTTGTACACCTTCACACAATGACTCAAACCTACACTGAATTTTCTTACATCATCAACGTTTCTCAAAGTATTTTCCCCCCCCCTCAGACTCTCTCTCTCTCTCTCTCTCTCTCTCTCTCTCTCTCTCTCTCTCTCTCTCTCTCTCTCTCTCTCTCGGCGGAGAGAACAAAGAGAAATAAAGAACAAGAGAAATGAATGTTATTATCTTTACCAACTCTCGTCCGGCTGGGGGAGCTCTGGTCTGGGCAGTGACCCCCCCCACACCCCACCTTCTGCCACTCCTACAAGTTGTTCCCGTCCTGCCACACTACCTCCCTCTGTGGCTAGCCATCTCCGTCACGGTCGTCACCAAAGGCCTCTGGCCTCAGGATGACCGTGTGACCACTGTGTGACGACCGTCACTTCCGACGCCAACAGACACATGAAGACGTGTCACGGCCAAATGATGACGAACACATGACCCCTGCCTGCCTTGCCCCCAGCACCTGGTAACGCCCCCCCCCCCACATCGCTGGACCACATGACCCTTGCCTGCCCTGCCCCCCAACCACTGGTAACGCCCCCCCACATCGCTGGACCACATGACCCCTGCCTGCCTTGCCCCCCAACCACTGGTAACGCCCCCCCCCCCACATCGCTGGACCACATGACCCCTGCCTGCCCTGCCCCCAGCCCCTGGTAACGCCCCCCCCCCACATCGCTGGACCACATGACCCCTGCCCGCCTTGCCCCCAACCCCTGGTAACGCCCCCCCCGCCCCCCACATCGCTGGACCACATGACCCTTGCCTACCCTGCCCCCCAACCACTGGTAACGCCCCCCCCCCCACATCGCTGGACCACATGACCCTTGCCTACCCTGCCCCCCAACCACTGGTAACGCCCCCCCCCCCCACATCGCTGGACCACATGACCCCTGCCTGCCCTGCCCCCCAACCACTGGTAACGCCCCCCCCCACATCGCTGGACCACATGACCCCTGCCTGCCCTGCCCCCCAACCACTGGTAACGCCCCCCCCCCCCCACATCGCTGGACCACATGACCCCTGCCTGCCCTGCCCCCATCCCCTGGTAACGCCCCCCCCCACATCGCTGGACAACATGACCCTTGCCTACCCTGCCCCCCAACCACTGGTAACGCCCCCCCCCCCCCACATCGCTGGACCACATGACCCCTGCCTGCCCTGCCTCCCAACCACTGGTAACGCCCCCCCCCACATCGCTGGACCACATGACCCCTGCCTGCCCTGCCCCCCAACCACTGGTAACGCCCCCCCCCCCCCACATCGCTGGACCACATGACCCTTGCCTACCTTGCCCCCTAACCACTGGTAACGCCCCCCCCACATCGCTGGACCACATGACCCCTGCCTGCCCTGCCCCCATCCCCTGGTAACGCCCCCCCCCCACATCGCTGGACCACATGACCCTTGCCTACCTTGTCCCCAGCCCCTGGTAACGCCCCCCCCCCCACATCGCTGGACCACATGACCCTTGCCTACCTTGCCCCCAGCCCCTGGTAACGCCCCCCCCCCCACATCGCTGGACCACATGACCCTTGACTACCTTGCCCCCAACCACTGGTAACGCCCCCCCCCCCCCACATCGCTGGACCACATGACCCTTGCCTGCCCTGCCCCCATCCCCTGGTAACGCCCCCCCCCACATCGCTGGACCACATGACCCCTGCCCGCCCTGCCCCCCAACCCCTGGTAACGCCCCCCCCCCACATCGCTGGACCACGTGACCCTTGCCTACCTTGTCCCCAGCCCCTGGTAACGCCCCCCCACATCGCTGGACCACATGACCCCTGCCTGCCCTGCCCTCAGCCCTGGTAACCCCCCCCCCCACATCGCTGGACCACATGACCCTTGCCTACCTTGCCCCCAGCCCCTGGTAACGCCCCCCCCCCCCACATCGCTGGACCACATGACCCTTGACTACCTTGCCCCCAACCACTGGTAACGCCCCCCCCCCCCACATCGCTGGACCACATGACCCTTGCCTACCCTGCCCCCAGCCCCTGGTAACGCCCCCCCCCACATCGCTGGACCACATGACCCTTGACTACCTTGCCCCCAGCCCCTGGTAACGCCCCCCCCCCCACATCGCTGGACCACATGACCCCTGCCTACCCTGCCCCCCAACCACTGGTAACGCCCCCCCCCCCCCCGCCCCCCACATCGCTGGACCACATGACCCCTGCCTGCCCTGCCCCCATCCCCTGGTAACGCCCCCCCCCAAATCGCTGGACCACGTGACCCTTGCCTGCCCTGCCCCCCAACCACTGGTAACGCCCCCCCCCCCCCACATCGCTGGACCACATGACCCCTGGCTGCCCTGCCCCCCAACCACTGGTAACGCCCCCCCCCACATCGCTGGACCACATGACCCCTGCCTGCCCTGCCCCCCAACCACTGGTAACGCCCCCCCCCCCACATCGCTGGACCACATGACCCCTGCCTGCCCTGCCCCCATCCCCTGGTAACGCCCCCCCCCCCACATCGCTGGACCACATGACCCCTGGCTGCCCTGCCCCCCAACCACTGGTAACGCCCCCCCCCCCCCACATCGCTGGACCACGTGACCCCTGCCCCCAGCCCCTGGTAACGCCCCCAACATAGCTGAACCAGATGACCCCTGCCTGCCCCCCACATCGCTGGACCACATGACCCCTGCCAGCCCAGCCCCAGGTGGCGTCCTGGATCACGTGCCGGTGTCATAACTGCTCTTGTTTCCTTACTTCTCTTTCTGAAGACTTTCGCCGGCGAGTCTGTGCAACGACAGGTTTTCCCCAGCGGTGTGGCGTCCACATGTACAATGGCGCGCCGGCTGCTGCACGTCCTAACACCCTGGCCACACCTGCAGCACCGGTGTCTCAGCCCTCAGCATGGCCACACCTGCAGCACCTGTGTCTCAGCCCCCGGCATGGCCACACCTGCAGCACCGGTGTCTCAGCCCCCCTAACACCCTGGCCACACCTGCAGCACCGGTGTCTCAGCCCCCGGCATGGCCACACCTGCAGCACCGGTGTCTCAGTCCCCGGCATGGCCACACCTGTAGCACCAGTGTCTCAGCTCCCAGCATGGCCACACCTGCAGCACCAGTGTCTCAGCCCCCAGCATGGCCACACCTGCAGCACCAGTGTCTCAGCCCCCCAGCATGGCCACACCTGCAGCACCAGTGTCTCAGCCCCCAGCATGGCCACACCTGCAGCACCAGTGTCTCAGCCCCCAGCATGACCACATCACTTACCCACCCTACATACAGCATAATACTGGTCGTCTTTACCCTTGGTAACGTTGTACATCATGGTCGTGCATAATTCTAACAACAACACACGTCAGAATCAAATATCACAGATCTCCATGTATTATGCATTGTGTCAAAGGAATTCCTGTATTCAAGGACTTCCATTCAATTGTACAATGCAGCCGCGTCAGGGAAAGTCTGTGACATAACCCAAGAAATTAAAAAAAATAAATAAATAAAGAGTATTTCAAAAAGCTTCACAAAATCACGAGGTATGGTCGGGAAGGAGACACACACAACATTAAATCCACTAACCTTCATGACGGCCCAAGACAAATGAATACTGGATATATATATATATATATATATATATATATATATATATATATATATATATATATATATATATATATATATATATGCTTCTTTTCTTTTAAACTATTCGCCATTTCCCGCGTTAGCGAGCTAGCGTTAAGAACAGAGGACTGGGCCTTTGTGGAATATCCTCACCTGGCCCCCTCTGTTCCTTCTTTTGGAAAATTAAAAAAAAAACGAGAGGGAATGATTTCCAGCCTCCCGCTCCCTCCCCTTTTAGTCGCCTTCTACGACACGCAGGGAATACGTGGGAAGTATTCTTAATCCCCTATCTCCCCTGATGATGTGATTATTACACGAAAGTGCACTTGGGAACTTTTCTTGTTTCATTTTCCCCGTGGACTCATAGGAATATATATATATATATATATATATATATATATATATATATATATATATATATATATATATATATATATATATATTAAAAACTATGATCATTGTATTGACTGGAGTAACGCCATCTCAGTTATTAACTCTAACTCTATTACCAAGAGAAATATCATTGAATCTTCTATTATTAAATACACAAAGAATTATAATCTTAATATTAGTGATGGTCTATACAAATTAGATAACTTTATTGTTGATAAGATTTGTAAAATGATAAGTTTATAAACGCTCGTTGTATGTTTTGGACAATCACATGTTTACCAAATGGCGTCCTAGCTTCGTCTCTTCGATTTATACCAACTGACTGTTATATTTCTCTCTTGTGTCTCCCTGATGATGTGATTATTACACGAAAGTGCACTTGGGAACTTTTCGTGTTTCATTTTCCCCGTAGACTCATAGGAATATCTTGATCACGCGCAAAATTGTGATCCTTTCCAATATATATATATATATATATATATATATATATATATATATATATATATATATATATATATATATATATAAGGAGAGTAATCAACAAGAGTAATATCACAGAGGTGTCCATGCAGTAGAGGCCCGTGTTATCCCCGCCCACCGTGCTACAATAACTACACCACCACTGACCATCATGTTGTCCACCACCACGGTTGAAACCCCCCCCCCGGCCACACGCTTCACATATCATACAAAACATCTGTCCATCCGTCACACACGTTCACTCAGGATGGTCGGCAGGAGCAGGAGAACTGTGTTAGTAGGGTGTGTGTGTGTATGTGTGTGTGGAGAGCCCGGCCTGACGCTGGCCTACCTCCTGACACCACCAACACCCACCCTGACGTGCTACCAACCCCGACGCCGCCGCCCCTCACGATGAAAACCACATCCCACATCTCCTTTGCCTATACTCAGGCTCTGCCGTGTGACCATGAGCCTGCCACACACACACACACACACACACACACACACACACACACAAACTGGTAAAGACGCTGGATCTTTGGGCAGTGGCTGCTTCACTGAACAGATAATCATGTGTGTGGAAAGGTACAGAGGAGGTCTGCCACGGGAGCCTTTTTGAAATGGGTTGACGTCATGAGCGGCGTTCGGCAGGGTTCTGTCCCGGGACCACTGCTGGTCTACATCTATCTGAATGACTTGCCTGAATGGTTGGAATCCTTCCTACTCGAACATTTTTTTTTTTTTTGAGGGAGGGAAATGCCTTAGTAATAAGGGAAGTACAGAGAGCAACGAGGTTAACATCAACTTTCACAGGGATTTACACAAAGTCTAAATTTAGTCTGGTACGTGGCTGATGAAATTCAATCCGAGTGACTGTAAAAGGCAATGAAGATGATACAAAGTGAAGGAAGATCTCAGTATGAATATCATCTAGCGAGGTACAGGATGCAGGACTGTGTGTGTGTGTACAAGATGGTCGTGGGAGCTGACATCGTGCCTTATCTGTTGCTAAAATACCACAGTGGGAGAATGCCAGAGACAAACTGCCACCTGGCCAATATTAAGCAAGTATTCAAGGTGTATGAATAAGGAAATATTCAGCAAGCTGCTTACAACTTACATTAGGCAAAAACTGGAATATCTTCCTCAAACTTGTAGATCACACAGAGAGATGGCACAGAGAAGGCAACACAGCTGATCACCCATGAGCTGGGTTACAGGAACAAGCTAAGGGCCTTAAACTTGACAGCATAAGAGTTAATGATGATGACCTGATTACTGTCTTTAAGGTATATCTAGATAGGACACGGAACAGTTATTCGAAAGATAGTAGGATACAACAACCAGGGGACAGACCATGAAGTGAAGCATGTAAAAAAAAAATGTGGGTTGAGTGAAGTAAAGAAGTACTTTTACAGAATGAGAGAGGTGACTGAATGGAATAAAGAGGTTAACGTAACTGTGTAACGTGGCAGAGAATGTTTAAGAGATGGGGCCCGACGAGTGTAAAACTTCCTCCTCGTACAATACATACATACACATTAGGTAATGACCCACGCGCTTTCGTCAATCCTGCGATGTTTATTACAAAAAATAATTAGTAAAAAGTGAGACGCAACACCGTAAACCAAGTCAATTGGGAGGTGAGTTTGAATGGAGAAAAACTGGAGGAAGTGAAGTGTTTTAGATATCTGGGAGTGGATCTGGCAGCGGATGGAAACATGGAAGCGGAAGTGGATCATAGGGTGGGGGAGGGGGCGAAAATTCTGGAAGCCTTGAAGAATGTGTGGAAGTCGAGAACATTATCTCGGAAAGCAAAAATGGGTATGTTTGAAGGAATAGTAGTTCCAACAATGTTGTATGGTTGCGAGGCGTGGACTATGGATAGAGTTGTGCGCAGGAGGATGGATGTGCTGGAAATGAGATGTTTGAGGACAATGTGTGGTGTGAGGTGGTTTGATCGAGTGAGTAACGTAAGGGTAAGAGAGATGTGTGGAAATAAAAAGAGCGTGGTTGAGAGAGCAGAAGAGGGTGTTTTGAAATGGTTTGGTCACATGGAGAGAATGAGTGAGGAAAGATTGACCAAGAGGATATATGTGTCGGAGGTGGAGGGAACGAGGAGAAGAGGGAGACCAAATTGGAGGTGGAAAGATGGAGTGAAAAAGATTTTGTGTGATCGGGGCCTGAACATGCAGGAGGGTGAAAGGAGGGCAAGGAATAGAGTGAATTGGAGCGATGTGGTATACCGGGGTTGACGTGCTGTCAGTGGATTGAATCAAGGCATGTGAAGCGTCTGGGGTAAACCATGGAAAGCTGTGTAGGTATGTATATTTTCGTGTGTGGACGTATGTATATACATGTGTATGGGGGTGGGTTGGGCCATTTCTTTCGTCTGTTTCCTTGCGCTACCTCGCAAACGCGGGAGACAGCGACAAAAAAAAAAAAAATATATATATATATATATATATATATATATATATATATATATATATATATATATATATATATATATATATATACGTTGATAATACCTGAGGTATTCAATACCGTTAGAATGATGCGTTGTGTGTGTAATGATCATATAATTTGTGAACGCAGGCGACATGTAGCCACCAGCTGAACCTTATTCCTGGAACATGATGGTTACCGTTCCCGACCGTGACGCATTCACGGGCCGCCCAGGCTCCAACGCAGAGGTTTGAATCCTGGTTGCGGCACTCGGTCCACAGTCAATCCATATATATATATATATATATATATATATATATATATATATATATATATATATATATATATATGTGTGTGTGTGTGTGTGTGTGTGTGTGTGTGTGTGCAAATAACGACAGTATTTGCCAACTGGGTGTAGCATAGGCAGCTGGGGACGGCACAGGTCCATATACAATCAAATTCGAGGGAACAGAATTCAATTCTTGACAAGTTTTTCGACTCATCAAAGACCCGGAAGAAAGAACATCCACAACTTCCTGAAGAAGTCCTCCTCCAGCAGCAGCAGCAGCAGCAGGGCCCCAGCCTCCCAACATCCCACCCACCACACCCAAATGTTGCAAGTGTTAACACGAATCGGGTTCAGGAACTACGTCATAACTACGTTATAACTACGTAACCAAACACCTACCATCAATAACAGCCGAGGTTCACACAGACACAGGCACTGTGCCTCACACGCAATGGTCAAGAAGAAGGAGGAGGAGGAAGAAGAAGAAGGAAGAAGACATACCATCACCAGAAAGCATCTGGAGATGTCACCGTCGAACTTGAGATTCTCAGAAATGTCACACAGGTCGGGGTCGGGCAGCGGCACACGTGGCCACTAGAAATGAGGACGAGAGGAGGAGAAGGATGAGGAAGAATATGACGAGAGGAGGAGGAGGAGGAAGAATATGACGAGAGGAGAAGGATGAGGAAGAATAGGACGAGAGGAGGAGGAGGAAGAATAGGACGGGAGGAGGAGGACGATGAGGAAGAATAGGACGAGAGGAGGAGAAGGATGAGGAAGAATAGGACGAGAGTAGGAGGAGGAGGAGGAGGAAGAGAAAGAGAGCGACGGCGTATGGAAAAACTTTCCCGTGTGGAGGCTTCCCTCCACCCGCTAAGACCAATTAGTTCGGAATGAATCATCTCCAGTGGTCCGCCTCGCTGAGGCCCCCTGCAGCGTAACAAGCGACAGGAACCCGACGGTGAACACGTTCGCCAGGTGAACCTTAACTGGATATGGTGAAATTTCCAAGAACCACCCCCACCTCGTCCGGGCCTCAGGTTACGGACATTTCCTTGCGCGAAGTGGACGTCCAAGCCTCCTTGCGCCGGTCACGAACGCCTCCATGTGCGACGCGGCCATGTCATCCGGGCACATCCTCTGGATTTCTTGATTTCTTTTCGTATATTTTCGTCTTCCTTACTTCCGCTCACACTGCGCAGACTCGTGTGGCGCACAGTACCGGCCTGCAGACCATGTTCCAACAGTCAGTTCCCAGCCTGGGCGACACGTGAAGCATTATATGGATTCCTGGATCATGTTGGTGGGGAGGCGTCAGTACACAGAGGGGCGGAGGTTACTACCTACAATTTTCAAGTTGACCACACTGTTGGACGGTGCTTGTGGCTGGTCGAGGCAGCACCCACCTACACAACGAGGGCTGCCCACTCCTCTGGAAGACCAAGTTAACAGCTATAAGAACCACACATCCCCGAAACTGCTCGCGTCTCTTCACAGTGCACCAAACGTGTTCGAACCACTGCTTCTAACATTGTGAATCCAATGTCAAATGCAGGTAAGCAGTCTTCAACAAGTACAAATAGGCAGGAGGGAGCTAATGCATGAAGTAGGAAAAAAATAATAATAATGAGAACGAGACCATTATGACTCTCAGGAGAACAGCCTGAGAGCTTAGTATTCGTAACCTCCTGTGTCGTCATAACCCAAGCAAACTGAACGTACCAAACGCCTCCCACTCACACCACCAGGCTGGCTGGCTGGGTGGCTGGCTGGTGTCATCCTGGCTATTAATGTACACAAGTTAAAAGTCATGTGGAAACGAGGAACGACGCCACGACCCCTGACCCCTGGAGGAGGAGACGGTGTTTGGCAAGAGGGTTACCTCACATGACTATATCGGGAAACCTATGGTGTAAGGGGGGATAATCCCTCACCCCCTGAACTCGGAAGCCTCTGGTATGAGCCAACACCTCGACCGGGACTTTGGGAGACCTTTGGTGTGTGTGTGTGTGTGTGTGTGGTTTGTCCCACTGATGAGAGACATACAACGGTGACGATTACAAGGGATACAGTAGGCCAGATCTGGAGCGGTGTGCTATGACGGCGCGTTGATCAACAGCAAGTGTGTCACTGGGGAAAACAGCACATACTCCGTAAGGCAGTCGACGGACAACAAAAGCTTAACACGTAAGACAGTCGACAAACAACAAAAGCTTAACCCGCAAGACGGTCGACACAAACAATAAAAGCTTAACAGTTATGACAATTCAACAAACCAAATTATCCTTTACGCTGTACAGAAGCCAAAAATGATCTAATTCTCAAGGTTTAGAAGAACCAAGAAACGCTTTTTATTTAAGGTATCCAACAGGTAACACACCTTGATGCTCAACGTACCTTACTGCCAACAAACTTTAACCCTTAATGTATTCAACTGCCAACAAACCTTAACCCTTAATGTATTTAACAGCCAACAAACCTTAACCCTTAATGTATTTAACAGCCAACAAACCTTACCCTTAATGTATTCAACTGCCAACAAACCTTAACCCTTAATGTATTTAACAGCCAACAAACCTTAACCCTTAATGTATTCAACTGCCAACAAACCTTAACCCTTAATGTATTCAACTGCCAACAAACCTTAACCCTTAATGTATTTAACAGCCAACAAACCTTAACCCTTAATGTATTCAACTGCCAACAAACCTCAACCCTTAATGTATTCAACTGCCAACAAACCTCAACCCTTAAGAAAGCGAACAAATAAAAAAAAACTTATCCTTTAAGGTATTCGATGGTCAACAAGCACTTCAACCCTTAACGTATTGACCAACGCCAAAATCTCACGCCAACATATTTGCATTTCTATTCTCGAGGAAATTCAGCAGGCAAGGTTAGCATGACGTGGCCCCTCATTGTCCTGGTGCATTACGGAAAGTTCTGAGGGTGACGAACTGGTAATTCCCCTTAAGAAGGAGAACCGGAGGTCACGTCCGCCTCCCGTACCCACACACACACGTTCAACAGATGGGGGCCTCACGAGTGCAAAATCCCTGAACCCCTTCCTGTTCAAATATATAATTGCAAACACACACATACACACAAACACAAACACACATAAATACACAAGCAATTGCTTCCCTCTCTCTCTCTCTCTCTCTCTCTCTCTCTCTCTCTCTCTCTCTCTCTCTCTCTCTCTCTCTCTCTAGTAAGGACACTTATGATAATCCATACGTAGGAACAGAGGCACAAAACATGAGCGATTTCCCTCTAAATAAAACCTGGACTACGTGAAGTATCATTTCCTGGATTATCGCACACCAACATCACATATCCTGCTGCAAAATGGAGCGCCCTACATCATGTGAGACCCAATTAGACACTAAGATTTATCTGACGTCAGGGACGGGACCGTGACACGATACCTGGAGGAGCTGACTGACTGTGAGGAAACACAGAGTCAACCAAACTCGACAACCCCTGCAGCTCACTGTGTGGCGGGGGTAAACAACAGTATTGTAGAACAAGTACGGTACACGCTACCCGTGCCATGAGCAATACGTCAATGTAGGAAGGGTCTCTCTCTCTCTCTCTCTCTCTCTCTCTCTCTCTCTCTCTCTCTCTCTCTCTCTCTCTCTCTCTCTCTCCGATAGTGGTAGTGAGCCACCGACGAGGGAAGTATGGCGCTCCATCTGTTACCACTTGCGCATCTGCTGTCTTGAGTGATGCGCCCATTTGTTATCTTGTTCTCTTCACGCTATTCCACCTCCTTCCAAGACATTTTCTCATCCTCTCAACTCTCCTTTGCCCTCTTTTTCAACCCCTGCACCATCTGCCGCTTCTTCTTACACATCTCCCAATCAATTGGACTCCTTCCCCTCAGCCAACTCTCACACAACTTTCTTCTCTCTTTGACTAACAACTCAGCCCTCTCATCTTACCACTCACTACCCTTTCTCACATGCCACGTCCAACCTTCCGCATGCCACACACATCTCTCGCACATGTATGCACTGCTTACATAAATACTTCCTATACTCATCCACTCTCCTGGTTACCTTTACTCCCACCTTTTGCTATCCTCCTTGTATCTCCTCAAATAAGCCTCTTTTCCAGGCGCACTCACTTTTACCACGCTCTTCCCATCAATATCATTTCGTTTTCACCTAGAGTTTCTACAAACTCCCGACTCTTATCAGACTTCCCCACCAGCTGCCGCTCTTAACACATTCACACCCAAACGTCTCTCCTTAGCCCACCTATAAATTACGACAATATCCAATAATACCCGCCTACCATCAACCCCCACATACCCACGTATACTTATGTATGTCCTTCTTCCTAAACCTGATATTCTCGATCACCAATCCTTTTTCCAGCATACAACTACACAAGCTGTTCCTCATATTCATTCACACTGGGTATCTCGTTCCCCCATGTCAGACCCTCAACTATCAAATCACCCATTCTTGCATTCATATCATCCATCACTATTGCTCAGTCCAAACTACTAACGTACTGTTCAGCTCCCCCCCCCCCCAAAAAAAAAAAAACACTCCTCTCGCTACCAGGTGCATAAGCACTAACAATTACCCACCCTTCGTAGTCCATTTTCATTTTCACCCAGAAAAACCTGGGGCCTCACGTCTTTTAAAACTATTCACCCATTCCCACAACTCCTCTTTCAACATTATGCCAAACGCTTCTTTTGCTTTCACCCATATCCTTACTCCTATACTTTACCCCTATGAGATATCCAAACTGTTCTTCCCCCTTCCCCTTGAGCTTAGTTTCAATCACAGCCAGAACATCCAGGATCCTATCTCCAAACATACTACATGTCTCTCCCTTCTCCTCATCCTGGCTACATCCACGCATGTTCAGACACCCCTATCCTAAGCCTTCGAGGTGGATGAGCACTCCTCCCTTGGCTCCTTCTTCTGTCTAACTTTTAGAAACTGAAGTAAAAGAAGAAGAGAGTTTCCGGTCCCTTCTACGACAGATTAGTATTCTTTTCACTTTGCCCAGTTATATATATATATATATATATATATATATATATATATATATATATATATATATATATATATATATATATATATATATTGTGTGCGTGCGTAACCGGGCTCCGCTTCCCTAAGGTTACACCGCGAGTGAAAAGTCACCACTGGCGAGGCCGTATCTCTGGCAGAGTAAACTCGTCAAAGAGCTTCTCACTCCAGACTGTATTTCCCTGCACCTGGAAGTAGCGCAACCGCAAGAGGCTTTCGAAAGGTCCTGGGTAACACCAGACATAGAAATTGGTCCTGGGGTAGCGATGCTGTTTTCCTGTGTGGCGGGGTGGCGACAGGAATGGATGAAGGCAAGCAAGTATGAATATGTACATGTGTATATATGTCTGTGTATGAATATGTAAGTTGATATGTTTATGTATGTATAGGTGTGTACTGTATGTGGGCGTTTATGTATATATACGTGTATATGAGTGGATGGGCCATTCTTCGTCTGTTTCCTTGCGCTAACTCAATGAGGAGGGAAACAGCGATTATGTATTATAATAAACATATATATATATATATATATATATATATATATATATATATATATATATATATATATATAATGTGTGTGTGTGTGTGTGTGTGTATGTGTGTGCGAGTGTGTGTGTGTGTGTGTGTGTGTGTGTGTGTGTGTGTGTAATCCGATTATTAATTACTATGACCAAGCTGGACTGTAACGTTCTATAGATGCCAACCTCTTAAAGTAATCCACAGGTGTTTGGGGTAACATAATACAATACATAAAGTAACTCATTACTGCTGGGGGTAATATATTACATTACATAAAGTAACCCTGGGGGAGTGTGATCCTGCCGCCTCCTCCTTCCTCAACTGTGTGTGCAGCAGATGCGCGCGTGGCTTCCCGGACGCGGGGAACGACGGCACGAAAACCTCGTCCTTACGCATCTGTTGCTCAAACCTCCTGAAGAGGACGGTACGGCCCTTGGGTATGGCGGCCTGCCCTTTGACTTGACCCTCAAAGAATCCTGTCAAAGGTCCAATCAAGCCATCATGCCCCTGGTTCGTGACGTCTTGCTCAGAGGGGTCATCGGTGGGAATTTCCTCACTCTTCTTGAGGAAGAAGATCCTGCGAGGTCCCATCCTGGTGTGGGGCAAGACGCAGCCAAACGTTACCTGCCCGTACACCACGGCTGGGCTCGACCCACCCGCCCGCCGCGCTGGCGAGACGCTCCGACACACTGCCAGTACTGCTGCCTCCTCTGTACGGCCGGTCTGGATGCTATACACAGAGCATCGCGGAGGGTTTCACAAGGCTGCTCCTCCAAGCTTCTTGAGACATCACGTTGGCATCATTATTCTGCCTCAAACAGCGCAAGCGATGAGGAAGCATGCAGCGGCCATGTTGAATGATTACACCAACAGTTAGTTAACTTAAAGTGATCCTTAAGGCACGTACATGTTCACATCATGCACTAATGTTATCATGATCGACCATTCTGTTGCTTGGATTTGAACTGGGCTCTGCTGACGACTGCCACAGCTGCCTCTCAGCAACACATACCATATACCGACACGTAATCCCAGCAGGATGAAGGCGCCCTACAGGATGGCTGCTCCCGTCCCGTATTAGTGTCCAGCTGGGTTGGTCTGGCATACTCCCTCCAGCATGAAGGTGCCTCACAGGGAGCCGTGTGCCGGCACTACAGGCCATACCTTGTGGAGTCTTCGGGGGTCTTCACTCCCACAGCCCGGGCTAGGCCTAGGCTGCTGGACTGGGTCGTACGTCGACTAAGCTGTTGGAAGCCGCAGCCCTCAGGGCTACATAGCCCCCACAGCCTGGCCGGTCTGGTACATGTTGTAGGTACTTGTCGACTGCACTCTTTGAACTTGTCTGCCATGCATCCCATAGTGTTTGTGATGGTAGATGGCAAGGTGTTGAAGTGTCTTGGGCCCCCCGAATGTTTATAAAGTGTTCTTTCTCTCTTCGTCAGCAGTGGCTACCGGCCACGGCAGGAGGGGAGACTTGGGACAACAAATGCCTCGAGAGTTGCTGTTGACACAGATGAGGGTGGGACTGGCAAGGTAAGGTCGGCTCCCCAAGGTCCTCGCCCCCCAGCTGGGCTCCACCCGCACCCGGATGCTGCTCCCCTTCCCATCAAGACACAACACAACACGACACACCACACACACACACACACCAAACCACACTCACAGAATAGTAAACACCTCACAAGCCTTCACACATACCGTAAGAACGAGCAGATGCGCACATGATCAACAACACTTGTTATCAACAGACGTATGACCTGGTTACCCAGGACCTGGCGCAACACCTGGTAGACTGGCACCCGTAACACAACACATTGGCTCAAACCTTCAACATACAGAGCAACATTGGACAACATCCACCAACATAACACCACATGGTTAACTTCCCAACATAGATGACAACACAAAGGGTAAGTTTCCTAACGTGACACATCATTCTGTGAACCGGTTGATACAAACAAACCTGGTGGAACGTGTGCTCACAAAACAATTGTTAAGCTGGCGGATATGTAGCAATACATGCATGTGTAATACTTGGCATGTGTAATACTTGGTATGTGTCATACTTGGTATGTGTAATACTTGGCATGTGTAATACTTGGTATGTGTCATACTTGGTATGTGTAATACTTGGCATGTGTAATACTTGGTATGTGTAATACTTGGTATGTGTCATACTTGGTATGTGTAATACTTGGTATGTGTCATACTTGGCATGTGTAATACTTGGCATGTGTAATACTTGGTATGTGTAATACTTGGTATGTGTCATACTTGGTATGTGTAATACTTGGCATGTGTAATACTTGGCATGTGTAATACTTGGTATGTGTCATACTTGGTATGTGTAATACTTGGTATGTGTCATACTTGGTATGTGTCATACTTGGTATGTGTAATACTTGGTATGTGTAATACTTGGTATGTGTAATACTTGGCATGTGTAATACTTGGTATGTGTAATACTTGGTATGTGTCATACTTGGCATGTGTAATACTTGGTATGTGTAATACTTGGTATGTGTAATACTTGGTATGTGTAATACTTGGCATGTGTAATACTTGGTATGTGTAATACTTGGTATGTGTAATACTTGGCATGTGTAATACTTGGTATGTGTAATACTTGGTATGTGTCATACTTGGCATGTGTAATACTTGGTATGTGTCATACTTGGCATGTGTAATACTTGGTATGTGTAATACTTGGTATGTGTCATACTTGGCATGTGTAATACTTGGTATGTGTAATACTTGGTATGTGTCATACTTGGTATGTGTAATACTGGGTATGTGTAATACTTGGTATGTGTCATACTTGGCATGTGTCATACTTGGTATGTGTAATACTTGGTATGTGTCATACTTGGCATGTGTAATACTTGGTATGTGTAATACTTGGTATGTGTCATACTTGGTATGTGTAATACTTGGTATGTGTCATACTTGGCATGTGTCATACTTGGTATGTGTAATACTTGGTATGTGTCATACTTGGCATGTGTAATACTTGGTATGTGTCATACTTGGCATGTGTAATACTTGGTATGTGTCATACTTGGTATGTGTAATACTTGGTATGTGTAATACTTGGTATGTGTCATACTTGGTATGTGTAATACTGGGTATGTGTAATACTTGGTATGTGTAATACTTGGTATGTGTAATACTTGGTATGTGTCATACTTGGCATGTGTAATACTTGGTATGTGTAATACTTGGTATGTGTCATACTTGGTATGTGTAATACTTGGCATGTGTCATACTTGGCATGTGTAATACTTGGTATGTGTAATATTTGGTATGTGTAATACAACAATACAGCATACATTAATTTTCAGACAGAGTACGTCATCAACTTTCAGATGTACTACAACACGTCATCAACTTTCAGACGTACTACAACACGTCATCAACCTTCAGACGTAATACAACACGTCATGAACAAGCAGCCATCAAGTCCGTGACGTAATATCATACATAAACGCCCGGACGTCGTACAATCCGTCGCCAACTATGAAACGTGCAGACGTAACTCACGCTACGACCCCAGACAGAACCCATCACAGTCGGTCTTCCGGCATCACTGTACACAGTCAGCCTGGACACACACGGTCAGCACCCACAATATGATACCTCCAGTCATGAGGCAACACTCATGAGGCACTTATGTAGACGTTACTCATACTGGGTCGGAAGACATTATTCATGGCAGGCCTACAGACATGACTCATGCCAGGTGTACAGCCATTACTCATGCCAGGTGTTCAGCCATTACTCATGGCAGGTGTACAGCCATTACTCATGCCAGGTGTACAGACATTACTCATGCCAGGTGTACAGCCATTACTCATGCCAGGTGTACAGACATTACTCATGCCAGGTGTACAGACATTACTCATGCCAGGTGTTCAGCCATTACTCATGCCAGGTGTACAGACATTACTCATGCCAGGTGTACAGACATTACTCATGCCAGGTGTTCAGCCATTACTCATGCCAGGTGTACAGCCATTACTCATGCCAGGTGTACACACATTACTCATGCCAGGTGTACAGCCATTACTCATGGCAGGTGTACAGACATGACTCATGCCAAGTGTACAGACATTACTCATGCCAGGTGTACAGCCATTACTCATGCCAGGTGTACAGACATTACTCATGCCAGGTGTACAGACATTACTCATGCCAGGTGTACACACATTACTCATGCCAGGTGTACAGACATTACTCATGCCAGGTCTACAGCCACTACTCATGGTAGGTACGCAAGATGTAAACTCCCACACACACACACACACACACACACACACAAAGGCGACGTATGGTATACAACCAAACCTTCCATGGGAGAACCACTGGTTCATGAGAGCTGTTTGTTGTTCACACACAAGCAAGACCAAGATAACATTCAGGGCAACTACGAACGTCTCAAACTTTCAGACGTAGTTACTGCCAAACATTCAGACGTAGTTACTGCCAAACATTCAGACGTAGTTACTGCCAAACATTAAGACGTAGTTACTGCCAAACATTCAGACGTAGTTACTGCCAAACATTCAGACGTAGTTACTGCCAAACTTTCAGACGTAGTTACTGCCAAACTTTCAGACGTAGTTACTGCCAAACATTCAGACGTAGTTACTGCCAAACTTTCAGACGTAGTTACTGCCAAACTTTCAGACGTAGTTACTGCCAAACATTCAGACGTAGTTACTGCCAAACTTTCAGACGTAGTTACTGCCAAACTTTCAGACGTAGTTACTGCCAAACTTTCAGACGTAGTTACTGCCAAACTTTCAGACGTAGTTACTGCCAAACATTCAGACGTAGTTACTGCCAAACTTTCAGACGTAATCACTGCTAAACATTCAGACGTAGTTACTGCCAAACTTTCAGACGTAGTTACTGCCAAACATTCAGACGTAGTTACTGCCAAACATTCAGACGTAGTTACTGCCAAACATTCAGACGTAGTTACTGCCAAACATTCAGACGTAGTTACTGCCAAACATTCAGACGTAGTTACTGCCAAACATTCAGACGTAGTTACTGCCAAACTTTCAGACGTAATCACTGCTAAACATTCAGACGTAATATCATTATCAGTCGTCATGAACAAAACAGTTAACCTGTACGGCTAAGTGTGGTGAGCAGTTCTGCTTCCAAGGGGCCTCTACAGGCAAGCAGTGCCCTCCCTCCCGTACCGTCCAGCCTGCAGTTTACCCAGTCATTATCAGGCCCGAGTAACTCATGTCAACAGGTGCAACACAAAGCCTACAGGCACACAGATACTTCCTGGTTACCTTCCAGGAACCAGTTACGTCACATGATAAATACCTGGTAACCCTGACGGTGGCTGACCTGGACGATGATAATACCCAGTAACTCAAGACCTGCACACCATCACTGCACGTCCACACACACACACACAGCGCCCCGACTCCTGCACACCATCACTGCACGTCCACACACACACACACACACACACACACAGCGCCCCGACTCCTGCACACCATCACTGCACGTCCACACACACACACACACAGCGCCCCGACTCCTGCACACCATCACTGCACACACACACACACACACACACACACACACACACACACACACAGCGCCCCGACTCCTGCACACCATCACTGCACGTCTACACACACACACACACACACACCGCCCCGACTCGCGTGGTCAACGTCTTCCTGACACCTTGGGTCTTGACCATGGGTCAGACATGGCCCTGTCTCTGGGTCACCCACAAGCTGCTACAGACACTCCACTCATGAAGTTACTCTCTCTCTCTCTCTCTCTCTCTCTCTCTCTCTCTCTCTCTCTCTCTCTCTCTCTCTCTCTCTCTCTCTCCACAAAGTCCCAAGATTCGCCCGCCTTAAAGCCTCAAGCCATCCCTTGAAAAAAGAAAAAAAAATCGAGTACTGTTCTCTAGTCCGCAGGTCCTTCTCTCTTGGTCAAGGGAGAGTCTCTCTCTTGCCCGAAGGGGCGTCTCCTCCCATCCCAAGGTCCTCCTCCTCCTCCTCCTCCTCCTTCAGCTCGAGGAGGAGGTCCTCTATACAACGTAAGCGTTCCCCCACACAACCAAACGGTCACCTTTAGCGAGGAGGAGGTCATGCTCCCAGTCACGAAGTCACCTAATCCAGTCGAGGTCACTCCTCACCCCTCGTCGGTTACGAGGTCGTCCTCTGATTCTCCAAGTCACCCCCCACCCAACCTCCCTCTCCAGTCACAAGGTCAGTACTCGTGACCCCCCCCCCCCATTCCCCAGTAACAGTTACTTCCACCATCGTAAGGCCATTCCTCAGTCACGTCACACTATCAATAAAGTTGAGATAATTCCTATCGGATTATATTACGGTGAATTTCAGGTGTTTCCTGCATCACAAAGGTTTCAGGATACGACTCAGATCTTGCCAGGAAATCTGCCTACATCTTGCGTTGTAACTCATCATGGAACATAATCATCAGTCGACCCACACTCACTGTGATGAAGCTCCCGAGCAACCTCCGCTGTCTGACGAAATACACCTGAGCGTTATTTGCTGTCCTTCGCCTTCATCTCCGGAACTCAAGGCTGTGAGCGACCCCTGGCCGTCACCACCACCACTGGCGCCAGCCCCACGCTCGACACATCGCTCCCCCCTACATCATGCACGGCCTTACCACTCATCACAACCTTATCACATCTGATTCTACAGCAGCTCTCAGGTTCTACAGCGGCTCTCAGGTCATCGACCGCCTTAAACCAGTAGGCGGCGTTACCGCCAGGGTCATCCCGAGTCGTCTTAGCTCCTCCAGAGGGAAAGACAACTTGCAATTCCTTCGGGTTCCCTCATGCTGACTTCATCATGGTCACCTTGATACAACTGACCAGCTGGCACGTCTTCAGCCAGGGGAGGACAACACCCGGAGGTCTACAAGTACTGTCGGTCGGTCCTTTGCCGTCCCGTGACAGCCTCAACCAACCCAGTGTTACTTCAGAGATGGTAGGCGACCAAGGAGCTCCAGCATTTAAGCAGTATGACAGGTACTGTACCGCTATACACTCCCATGGTAACCACAAGACCAGTACCACACTGACACACACACACACTGATATACCAGTCAGGAGTGCAATGAAGTATGTAATGTGCCGGGCAGTTATAACGTGATCCTTGATACAACCTGGGGGTGTATCTGATGTGGCGTAATACGTTACAAACAGCACTACGTAACACAGTGTCCCTAGGTCACAGCCTCTACAGTACCTGGTCTCAGGCCTCACCATCTTGTAACACGTCACACACACACACACACACACACACACACACACACACACACACACACACTAGTGTATTTCAGAATGTCTACTCCTACAGCCGGGCTTGCAACCTCATTTATGTTACTGACTGTACCCATACCGCTGTGTAACCTACTGTATGTAATGATTCCCTGTCCACGTACGTACCTATATTCTGACCAAGTGATATCCTCATACCACCTCTGTAACTTGCCTGATGTTTACCTATATTGGCATATCTATTTACTCATGTGTGTCGCATGCCTGTAACATCTTGCCCAAGCCACATCAAGTGACCAGGTCGACTGGCTGGAATGTACTGCCAACACCATAGCTGTGACCTGGTCGAGTGGCTGTAATATCTTGCCTAAACCATAGCTGTGACTGGTCGAGTGGCTGTAATGTCTTGCCCTCACCAAAGCAGGTGGTCTGGTCGAGTACCCACAATGTCCTGCCCACATCACAGCAGGCGGCCTGGTCGAATACCTATAATGTCCTGCCCGCACCAACGCAGGCGGCCTGGTCGAGTACCCACAATGTCGTGCCCACACCACAGCAGGCGGCCTGGTCGAGTACCCACAATGTCGTGCCCACACCACAGCAGGCGGCCTGGTCGAGTACCCACACCACAGCAGGCGGCCTGGTCGAGTACCCACAATGTCGTGCCCACACCACAGCAGGCGGCCTGGTCGAGTACCCACAATGTCGTGCCCACACCACAGCAGGCGACCTGGTCGAGTACCCACAACGTCGTGCCCACACCACAGCAGGCGGCCTGGTCGAGTACCCACAATGTCGTGCCCACACCACAGCAGGCGACCTGGTCGAGTACCGACAATGTCCTGCCCACACCATAACAAGTAACCCAGCAAATAAAGTGACGAAACAAAGTAATCTTTCCTCTGCCTAGACACATTCATACCTCCAACCCTCATTATCACGTAATCCCACAACACTTCCCTGCTATCTTGTAAGCCTATCTAATCCAGCCACATCTTAAGCTCACACAATATACAAAAGAATGAAAAGTCTTATAAAAATGTTTAAGAGACGGGGCCCCACGAGTTTAAAACTCCCTCCCAACACTGCACAAATAGGTAATTACACACACACAAACACACAACACACACACACACACACACACACACACACACACACACACACACATGACTTGCCAATGGTCTCGCGTCTGAATATGTTTGCTGATGATGTCACTCACAGTCAGTCATTAAGGACACGAAAAGATAAGAAGAGGACTGCATCGCCCAGCAAGGGGACCCAGACAAACTCCAAAGCTGGTCTGACAATCACATGGCTGACGAATTTCAACCAAAGTGGAAAGTAATGAGGAAGAGACGCAACGAAGGAAGGCATTGATACAAATAATGATAGATCTAGCACGAAATAAGCTGCAGGAATGTGCCTGTGATGGGGACTTGGAAGTCTATTTCGTTCCCAACTGTCGCTAGAGTTCCATACAAGATGAGTCGCAGAGGAGACAAGATGTAGCATACCAGCCAATGTTGCATCAGTACTCAAGTATTTAATAGGGAAATGTGAGGACAAAAGAAAAATTCATCTTTTCAAGTTTGGTCACCACACAAAGAAGTACAAAGAACCAACAGAGGAGACACAGAGGGGGAAAGAAGATGGTAAGAAAATTATGAGAGATAAGTAACAGGGAAATATTAGAGGCTATAAATCTAAGAATGGCAACGAGAGGATAATGTGGTTAACCTGATCACACTGTGCCCACCCTGAAGCTATCAAACCAGTCTCATGATGTCAACAATGAAGAGTTCTTCGTAAGATCCAAGGACAGAATCACCAGACGTCGGTAATAGGAAGTTACATACGAAAGTTGTCAGGAAGGATGTACTTTTACCGTACACCAGTGGTGGTGGAGGACTGGAACAAACCCAAGGATGAAATTGCCAATGTCGACAGCATAAACTTGGAAAAAATGCTGTATGGAAGAAAGAAAGTTTGCGTGATGGGTCCTAAAGAGTGCAAGACGCCCTCGCTGTACAGTACAAATACATTATCAAAAGAAGGTAATTACACACACACACACACACACACACACACACACACACACACAACATGAGCTTCAGTTGTGTAGCAGTAGCATCGCTGACCATGATTCTCGCAGGTGCCCGTCCTGGTTCGAATTCTGAGCGCGTCCCCCTCTAGGCTGGTTGAGAACTGGCCACTTGGCGTAGGCCCGGGTGTGTGCATGTGTATGCACAGGAGAGCAAAGACATAGTGCATACACAAGGCAAGAGACGAGGCAACACGAATGCAAATATCACCCTGCAACAATCAAAAGACATTCTGGGACAAGCAGTAATTCTAGACAGAGTTAAGTATATAGTCAGGAGGCATCAACACAAGCTAAGGTCCTGAAGAGACGTGGAGAAGTCCAGTAGGGTTTCCATCAGAGACGAGTGATCACGGGAGTACGTTGCTTGCCAGTAACTTGCGACGAGTGTGTGTCAAAAGGCAGGGCCGGCGAGCACCTGGAGGATATAGAGTTACGAAGACCGAGCTGTGCGAGTTACATGTCGTCATGCGTTAGGTAGGAGGTGGTGAGACTGTGTGTTTATGGAGTGAAAGCCAGCTGCCCACGCGTGGGTCAGGAACAGACAGCTTTTTGGGCCTAAGGCCTGACACTTGACAACCCCATTTTGATTTGTGCCGTTGTCCCCGGCAAGTCTATTGTGCACCCTAAGCTCATCCTGTGAGCGGTAGCGCAAAAGCATTACATGGGTCACCCAGGGTCTTACTCGGACCCCAGTGGATTGATATTACATAAGATGTTACAACTCGTATTTCAGTACATATATTATATAGTTTCATATGGTAAGTTTTACCGACTACATGCAAAAAGAAAATACAAAGTTAACATTTCCGTTTGTGTCCAAATCTCTGACCACAAACTTTACTACAATTCACACGGTTAACGTCTCCAGTTAGGCCAAAGCGCCAATAGTACCTATAGCCTAGCCTTAGTGTGGCAGTTACAGCATCATGTAATCTGCTGATCTTATTACTTTCTCCACATTCGTGTTTTACTTTACACATTTCATTGTGATGGAAAATGTTTCTACTTGTGCTTACCTGAACTCGTCTTCGTGCCTCAAAAACGGTCAGTTAGTTCTGTTCTAACTGAAGTACTGGCTCACTAACGCTCCGATGCCCAGGCGTGTAGCACGGGGTAAATACACCTGTGTCTGCTCAGCCAGCAGGAGTCTGAATGATCCACCTGCAGGGTATTATACCCCAGAGTACTGAGAGTTGGGGGGGGTATGTTCTCCACCTCTCATGCACGGCACTCAACTGCATTTCGAATGTCAAGGGAAGAGCACCCCAACCATAACCTCCGTCATAAAGCCATCTAATTGACATTCATTTTAAGGAAAGGGGGAATATAACTGGCAGACCACAAGCGAAGTCATATGCAACCTGAACCCAGCTCCGAGAGTGACATGTGGAGCAACAGATGCTTGACGAACCTGGAGGAGCTGCTTGCCTGATGGTCAGCCTCACATCTACACTACCAAGTATCTTCACAACTAAACTAGACAAAAAAAAAAAAAAAAATGGTACAATTCTTATCTTTTCCTCCTAGCGATAATTTTGTCACGTAAGAAAAGGTTTTTTTTTAAAAGAGCTTAGATACAGTTGTTGCTGTCAGGTACTCCCAGTCACCGCCAGTACAGCCCAGCCCCCACACTGCTTATCTTAAGGAGGCGGCGCGTCTCAGTACTCGCGACACCAAGTGATGAGGTTGACTGTCATGTCAGTCAATGCTGGTCGGTATGTTATCCATGGTGATGCCTTAATCACAACGTATGTCGAGTGTTATTGGAACGCACACGAAGCATGGTTGGGAGGATGTGTGGGAGGTGGTGGTGGAGGAGGAGGAGGAACTGCAGGGGGGAGGAGGAAGGGGATGTTGTGTTGGGGGTTGGGAGGAAGGAGGGGAGGGAGCTGCCGGGACAAGAGGGTATAAGTGGAGGAGATGCGGGTGGAAGGCGGCACAGGATCCAGTGCTGCTGACCGCAACACACAGCCAAGCCAGGCAGCCAGGACGGCCCAGGCAGCACACACCCTCTCAGCCGGCTGAAGGTAAGTGCAGTACAAGTGTACCCGCCGTCAAGGACTCGGTGTCATGCCACGAACACCAGGTCCACCTTCAGTTTAGTGGACCAGCACCTCACACTGGTCTAGCCTGCTCGAGGAGACGTATAATTGTTCAAGGGCAACCTTACAGGAAAAAAATAAAAATATGTACAATCACGCTTCAAAAATAAAGTATCTAAGTAGTATTAAAAAGAGACGAGTTTCTCCGGCCATTCTACCCACTTAACAACAACAAAAAAAAGTGCGACATTCTCTGGTGTGTAACCAGTTGTGGAGGGAGACTACTGCTGTACTGGCCCCGCAGCACGTACTGCAGGTCGGGCTTACTTCCAACCGTCTGTTCTCAACACCATCATCATACTCGACACAGCTCATGGAGCTTCCACCCCGCACTACCACCTTCCGCTTGGAATCTATTCTTTTTCTGGAAAAATCACGACACTTCGCAGGAGGCTGTAGGGCACCGCGTCTGAAAGAACGAATCAGGCTTTTTCTTTGCCAGCTCTCCATGACCTCAGCCATAACGTGTTGTGAGGTCAGACCCCATCATGGAACATGCTGGGGTCGGGGTGGCCGTCTTTTACGAACAAATGCAACAGCTTGTGGGTACTGGCACTTGTGTGTGGGAGGGGACGTGTTTCCTTGTATAGCAGGTGAACAAGTGAACATTCCTCTATTGGCCAGAACGACAACCAACATGACGTAAGTTGCAAGATGATGACACTCGGGCCAATATCTTCCTTCTTCATGTGGAAGCTGCGGGTGACCCCGTCTGTGGGGGGGGGCGCTCCACTCACTGCCCCTGCCCATGCCCCCGCCCCCGCCCTGACCGGCCAGATGGCTGACTGGCAAGCTCCTATCACACGAGCCACAACAGGTCCCCAACACCGCTCCTCCTTTCATACCGCCAGCAGCCGAGCGGACGTATGACCGCCCGGCGAGCGGTGCTTCTCCCGCGGTGAATCCTCAAGCGGGAGCCGACTTGTGGCGGGCGTGTGGGGATGGGGCTGAGGTGTGGGCTCTATGCTGAGGGCAAGTGTACATGTGTGGGTAATATAGTATGGGAGGGTTGTGGCGTGTGTGGGTACTGCAGTGTGGAAGGGTTAAGATGTGTGTGAACAGAGTAGTGTGTGTGTGTGTGTGTGTGTGTGTGTGTGTGTGTGTGTGTGTGTGTGTGTGTGTGTGTGTGTGTGAGGGATGTGGTATGTGTGGGTACAAAATGGGTTAGGTGTGAGTAGGTGGTGTGGTGTGGTGTGGTGTGGGAGGGTTGTACCGTATTTGGGTTCTGGTATACGTCTGGGAGATGTGGCGTGTATGGGTAGGTGGGTGCTTGAGTGTTGTGCTGTGTGTGGGTGGTGTCATGTATGAGGGTCGTGGTGTGTGTGGGAGAGTTGTGCTCTGCCTGGGTGGTGGTATGCGTGTTAGAGATGTGTGTGAGTAGTGCGGTACAGGAAGGCCGTGGTGTATGTGAGTGGAGTGTGTGGTGCGGTGCGGTGCGGTGTAGTGTGGTGTGGTGCGGTGTGGTGTGGTGCGGTGCGGTGTAGTGTGGTGCGGTGCGGTGCGGTGCGGTGCGGTGTGGTGAGGTGTGGTGTGGTGCGGTGTGGTGTGGTGTGGTGTGGTGTGGTGCGGTGTGGTGTGGTGTGGTGTGGTGTGGTGTGGTGCGGTGCGGTGTAGTGTGGTGCGGTGCGGTGCGGTGCGGTGCGGTGTGGTGAGGTGTGGTGTGGTGCGGTGTGGTGTGGTGTGGTGTGGTGTGGTGCGGTGCGGTGCGGTGCGGTGTGGTGTGGTGAGGTGTGGTGTGGTGCGGTGTGGTGTGGTGTGGTGTGGTGCGGTGCAGTGCAGTGCGGTGTGGTGTAGTGTGGTGTGGTGCGGTGCAGTGTGGTGCGGTGCGGTGCGGTGTGGTGTGGTGTGGTGTGGTGCGGTGCGGTGCGGTGCAGTGCGGTGTGGTGTAGTGTGGTGTGGTGCGGTGCAGTGTGGTGCGGTGTGGAGTGGAGTGTGTGGTGTGGTGCGGTGCAGTGTGGTGCGGTGCGGTGTGGTGTGGTGTGGTGTGGTGCGGTGCAGTGTGGTGCGGTGTGGAGTGGAGTGTGTGGTGTGGTGCGGTGTGGAGTGGAGTGTGTGGTGTGGTGCGGTGCAGTGTGGTGCGGTGTGGTGTGGTGTGGTGTGGTGCGGTGCGGTGTGGTGTGGTGTGGTGCAGTGTGGTGCGGTGCGGTGTGGTGTGGTGTGGTGTGGTGTGGTGCGGTGCGGTGTGGTGTGGTGTGGTGTGGTGCAGTGTGGTGCGGTGCGGTGTGGTGTGGTGTGGTGTGGTGTGGTGCGGTGTGGTGTGGTGTGGTGTGGTGCAGTGTGGTGCGGTGCGGTGCGGTGTGGTGTGGTGTGGTGTGGTGTGGTGTGATGCGGTGCGGTGCGGTGCAGTGCGGTGTGGTGTAGTGTGGTGTGGTGCGGTGCAGTGTGGTGCGGTGTGGTGTGGTGTGGTGTGGTGTGATGCGGTGCGGTGCAGTGCGGTGTGGTGTAGTGTGGTGTGGTGCGGTGCAGTGTGGTGCGGTGTGGTGTGGTGTGGTGTGGTGTGGTGCGGTGCGGTGCAGTGTGGTGTGGTGTGGTGTGGTGTGGTGTGATGCGGTGCGGTGCGGTGCAGTGCGGTGTGGTGTAGTGCGGTGCGGTGCGGTGCAGTGTGGTGCGGTGCGGTGTGGTGTGGTGTGGTGCGGTGCGGTGTGATGCGGTGCGGTGCGGTGCAGTGCGGTGTGGTGTAGTGTGGTGTGGTGCGGTGCGGTGCAGTGTGGTGCGGTGCGGTGCGGTGTGGTGTGGTGTGGTGCAGTGCGGTGTGGTGTAGTGTGGTGTGGTGCGGTGCAGTGCGGTGTAGTGTGGTGTGGTGTGGTGTGGTGCGGTGTGGTGTGGTGTGGTGTGGTGTGGTGTGGTGTGATGCGGTGCGGTGCGGTGCAGTGCGGTGTGGTGTAGTGTGGTGTGGTGCGGTGCAGTGTGGTGCGGTGCGGTGTGGTGTGGTGTGGTGTGGTGCGGTGCGGTGCGGTGCGGTGTGGTGCGGTGCAGTGCAGTGCGGTGCGGTGTAGTGTGGTGTGGTGCGGTGCGGTGCGGTGCGGTGCGGTGTGGTGTGGTGAGGTGTGGTGTGGTGTGGTGCGGTGTGGTGTGGTGTGGTGTGGTGTGGTGCGGTGCAGTGCAGTGCGGTGTGGTGTAGTGTGGTGTGGTGTGGTGTGGTGTGGTGCGGTGCGGTGCGGTGCGGTGTGATGCGGTGCGGTGTGGGATGGTTCTGGCACGTCAGAGCCGTTTCAAGAAGAATAGTTGTCGTGTATGAGGTGTGGTTAAGGCGAAGGTCTAACATCGACAGCTTGTGTTGTGTGTAGTTGGTATGAAGGAGGAGAGGAGGAAGTTGTTGTGGTGGTGTGTGTGTGAATAATTTGGTAAGATGTGACTGGCGCGCGTGTGTGGAAGCTTCAAATGAGTTCAAACAGCATCAGCCTATTGCATCGTAATGAAGATGTTTGTCACAGTGGACGGGAACAGGTACTTATTGACAAGTGTGTCTAAGGTAGAAAGACGTAAAGATATACTTTCTTTTTTTTTAAAGAAAAAAGACCAGTAAAGTTAAGTAGGTAGGAATAACTTTAATCGTTGGTTTGAATAGAAGTATTGATCACGTTTGTGCTCATTCGTATCTATAGCACTGCTTTCAACTACTCTAATTGGTAAAAATCCTTCCATATGTCAACAACCTGTGGAAGAAAAAGTACTTCGCCCCATTCGAGGTGGTGTGTACACGAGTATCGTTGTAATCTCTTTAGCTTCATAAAATGCCCAACTTTCTTCACACACACACACACACACACACACACACACACACACACACACACACACACACACACACACACACAAACACACACACACACACACACACACACACACACAGGCGGAGAAATACTCCATCTGTCGGGTAAACTACCATAATACTCCAGCTATACCCATCATCAAAACCGATCGAGTGTTCGATGGACGAAAATCTAAATCAATAGGGTATTGTAAGGGACTGTGGTTAATCCATGTACGTGTCCACCTACAGCACAGGTAGGAGACGAATGATGGGCATCTCTCCAGGTAGCCACTAGCCCGCCTTCATGCACCTTACACTCCGTCCCTCGCTCGTGTTTACCTCACTCATTGCTAGGTATATCATAATAAATTACGTGTGCCCAGGTGGAAAGCCTTCAAGTCACATGGTCGAGGTCAAAGCTAAGGTAAACGCTGCCTGACTGCAAACAAGTCAAGTCCTTGAGGCCAGTCCCTGAGAGTGTGGCTCGTCCAAGGTTCGCCAACCTGCTGTGTACAATGGGTGGACATCGCCAGAGTTTGCCAGGCATGGCCACCAAGGCTTCTCCATGTCTTCTGCCCCAACAAACTGACCAAAGTCAAGGGCACCAGCCCTTCGAACTCTCTCTTATAAACCCAATACTGTGATCATAACAACAACAACAACAACAACAACAATAAACTTATAATCGTACACAAAATTGTATCACACACACACACACACACACACACACACACACACACACACACACACAAAACTCTTCGTCATCATCCGTTCCAACAAGACGTTTCGACTGCTGTACGTGATGATGGCCTGCTGGCCTCTGACCCGAACCTTCAGTGAAGGTCAGGTCAAAGGTAACGCCATCGTAGGCAAGGGTAGGACCGTCATGCTCCAGGGAGGGAGGTGGACGACGTGAGCGGTGGTGGGGAGTGCTGGTACCAGTGGGAGGCGGACGTACCAGACGACATATCGCTAGACGTACTGGGCTGCAGGCACGTCACCGTCGTGTGCAGCGGTGAGGGAAAGACTCGCTATATATATATATATCTGGCGAGGTAGCCCGCGCGACGCCACTCGCAGCGAGCCCTTGCCTGGTGCACATGTTGCCTACAACGACCACCTGGTACCAAAAGGTTAACTCGATGTGGAGGGCAACCATGCGCTTATAATCGTCCAGCTACCTCCTGCACACGACGCCCGCCACTTGACTATTATTTAAGTTGTCAGCTGAGGTAAACCCCGAGATACATGACTGATTACCCACACACGACAAGTCTTCTGTTATCTTTTTTTTATGTTAGATGAGACGTAACGGGCAGCTGAGGCCTTGATCAAGGCCATCCCATTAACGATATGTATATATATAAAATTTTTATTTATTTCTTTTTCTTTAATTTTCCAAAAGAAGGAACAGAGGGGGCCAGGTGAGGATATTCCAAAAAAGGCCCAGTCCTCTGTTCTTAACGCTACCTCGCTAACGCGGGAAATGGCAAATAAGTTAAAAGAAAAAGAAAAAAAAATTATATATATATATATATATATATATATATATATATATATATATATATATATATATATATATATATATTCCCTGGGAATAGGGGAGAAAGAATACTTCCCACGTATTCCCTGCGTGTCGTAGAAGGCGACTAAAAGGGGAGGGAGCGGGTGGCTGGAAATCCTCCCCTCTCGTTTGTTTTTTTTTAATTTTCCAAAAGAAGGAACAGAGAAGGGGGCCAGGTGAGGATATTCCCTCTAAGGCCCAGTCCTCTGTTCTTAACGCTACCTCGCTAATGCGGGAAATGGCGAATAGTATGAAAAAAAAAAAAAAAAAATATATATACGTATATATATATCCTAACCTGAGCCAGGTACTCATTGTATCGACCAACACCTAAGGGTTGATGAACAGTTGGGTTGACTGTGGACCGAGTGCCGTAACCAGGATTCGAACCTATGCGCTCGATCGTGGGCGGCCCGTGAATGCGTCACGGTCAGGAACGCTAACCGTTACACCACGGATATATATATATATATATATATATATATATATATATATATATATATATATATATATATATATATATATATATATGTGTGTGTGTGTGTGTGTGTGTGTGTGTGTGTGTGGAAATAAAAAGAGCGTGGTTGAGAGAGCAGAAGAGGGTGTTTTGAAATGGTTTGGGCATATGGAGAGAATGAGTGAGGAAAGATTGACCAAGAGGATATATGTGTCGGAGGTGGAGGGAACGAGGAGAAGTGGGAGACCAAATTGGAGGTGGAAAGATGGAGTAAAAAAGATTTTGTGTGATCGGGGCCTGAACATGCAGGAGGGTGTAAGGAGGGCAAGGAATAGAGTGAATTGGATCGATGTGGTATACCGGGGTTGACGTGCTGTCAGTGGATTGAATCAGGGCATGTGAAGCGTCTGGGGTAAACCATGGAAAGCTGTGTAGGTATGTATATTTGTGTGTGTGGACGTGTATGTATATATATACATGTGTATGGGGGTGGGTTGGGCCATTTCTTTCGTCTGTTTCCTTGCGCTACCTCGCAAACGCGGGAGACAGCGACAAAGTAAAAAAAAAAAAAAAAAATATATATATATATATATATATATATATATATATATATATATATATATATATATATATATATATATTTTTTTTTTTTTTTTTTTTTTTTTTTTTTTTTTTTAATACTTTGTCGCTGTCTCCCGCGTATTGCGAGGTAGCGCAAGGAAACAGACGAAAGAAATGGCCCAACCCCCCCCATACACATGTACATACACACGTCCACACACACAAATATACATACCTACACAGCTTTCCATGGTTTACCCCGGACGCTTCACATATATATATATATATATATATACTCTCCTACTTCCATCTCACATCTGTCCTGTCCATGGATAATACCCAACAACAACAGCCAAAACAAGTACTGAAGCACCTATTCCCCATATACATATTGGAACACAGGACGAAGCGTTCTGATACACATCACCCCTAAGTCTCGTCCTGACCTGGCGCGCCACACCTCTCCTTGTTAAGCGGCGAGGATAAAGGAGAGGAGAGGAGTCGGGTACAGATGAAGGGATGAAGCAACTTACCTGAATGGCATTACAGATAATTCTGTATTCCTATCATCCGTTATCTATTACAGTGAACTCTCCCTTGTGTGTGTAAATCAATGTACCTGGATATGTCACGTGTCAAAAAGAAGCAGATACGATTATATCAATGAAATATACAAAAATGAAGGAACGTTCAGTCAACTTTGAGTTGGTCTTCAACTCAAACTTCAAAAGATTAATATCACAGTTACACTTCAGCTTTTCATGTGAAGTTCTCTTAGTATTTTTGCATCCCATTTTCTGTTTCGTTCTCGCTAAGTGAATGAACACCACGAAAATAATGAATCACACTTGTTTCTCCAGTCACAAACAACACGAAAAATCCTTTGAAAGATGTCAGTCAGAGAATATAACATGAGAAATACAGATTCCATCCCGTGAAATGTGAAATATAATCAGAAATACCAAAGCAAAACAACACAAATTGGAACATCATTTACTCAAATCGAATTTCATTAAAACCAAAAGTATAGATATTGTCTGTCTGTCTGTTTGTTTGTCTGTTGTTGTTTTCCCGGTTCAGTCCCGTCGAAAACAACCTCGTTACACACCATCAGGTTTCCTGTTCCCTGTCCTTGACATGTAGTGTGCAGAACCGCACCATCTCGTCCCTGATCATTACGCATTCTGTGCCCTGTCCCTCCCGTGCATCCGGGGCCACATGCTACACCGCTGGGCGGGGAGGGGGACCTTGCTACCGCTCGTGCCGTGTTACCAGCCGGCCAGGTACAGCACATAGCAGCGCGCACGTCTTGCCAAACGACGGATGAGGTGTATTTCCGACGTTATGATCCCACGGCTCACCTCACCCCGCCAACAGTCGTTGCTACACACACACGCACACACACACACACACACACACACACGGGTCGCCGCCACTGCTCACCTCCAGACGCTCTTGCTGATTCATAACCCTCACTCCACCAAGGCTTCCTCTACCCACACCCCTCTCACCTGCCTCACTGCACACCCACACTCCACGGCCTATCAAACTGTACATACAAGAACCATCCCTCAATAAACTACGTTACGCTCTTCCTATACTTGCTTAGCGTCACAATAAGCAACCAATTTACCAGTTGTCCACCAATCTATCCACATTCCACACTCTTTAGCTTTCTTCCTCCCTCCCTCCCTCCCTACCCCAACAATTTCAAAATAAAAAAAATAATCACAAGAAAGTTAATATGAGCTTCAATGTGTATGAGAGACATTAAAGTACGACCCATCACAGTAACTGGTGTGTCGTGTACTTCCTCAATCACACGTCTCGTTCACTACACTTGAACAGCGCTGTTCAGCCACGCCAAGGACCACACCACAGACAAGGAGGCATCTAGCAATGGAGGAAAAAACTGAGCGTAGCTCTGTCGCCTGTCACTTCACCAGCACACACACACACACACACACACATCTCAATCATTCCGCGAGAGAGACCCTCAATCCTTCTCCACTTGAAGACCTCGGTCACTTCCTTGGCTGTCCTCGTGGTATCTGGAGTGGTCTTCAGTCACGTGAGTATGTGTCCTCGTGGTATCCGTCGTGGTCTTCAGTCACGTGAGTATGTGTCCTCGTGGTATCCGTCGTGGTCTTCAGTCACGTGAGTATGTGTCCTCGTGGTATCTTCAGTGGTCCTCAGTCACCCACTATCAGTCCTCGTGGTATCTTAAATGGCACTGAATAATAACCTGGGTATCCTCGTCTCCCACACCACTTACTCCCGTGTTCTGACTATGACGACTACCAAACCCACACTTCATCATGCCACTGTTTACACTGTAATCAAATTCACACGAAAACATTCTTTTCTTCCCTCCCCTGAAAGATTATCCGAGAGTAATTTGTTCCGCTGATGTTAAACTCAGTTGACGAAAGGGATAGGAAATCAAAGTCGGCCATTTGGTAGGTCAGTTAGCACCATCCTCCCGCGCGGTCCACACACACACACACACACACACACACACACACACACACACTTGCAGCTGGTGTGATTCGTCGTTACATTACACCTACGGCATCGTGGGAGATGACGTTAATCTGCTCCTGGGAAGCACCGGTCTCCCAGTCCTTGCGTATGTGCATAACTGTCCCATCACTTCCGCGTGTCCAACTCCGTCGTTTCCACTGTACCTACAACGCGTCTCGGCGCGGGGGAAGTACACAGCCGTGCGAGTCGGTTGTGAGGGAAGAGGTGGGCAGGGTGAGGACTGTGAGTGAGTGCAGGGGCTCCTGCGAGGGACTGGTCCATCCCTTCCTCGCTCACTCACCTTACGTAATTACATCCCACTGTGCATTACGGCACACGAGCAGCCCGGCCTTCCGGGAGCGCTACTGACACTGGTGGTGGCTCCTCGCGGCACCGCCAGTGTCAGCATCGCACCCGAGGCTTCCGATCCCCTCCCTCCTTAACTACCTCCACCACCATCCCGACCATCCCCCCCCCTCCCTCCTTAACTACCTCCACCACCATCCCGACCATCCCCCCCTCCCTCCTTAACTACCTCCACCACCATCCCGACCATCCCCCCCTCCCTCCTTAACTACCTCCACCACCATCCCGACCATCCCCCCCTCCCTCCTTAACTACCTCCACCACCATCCCGACCATCCCCCCCTCCCTCCTTAACTACCTCCACCACCATCCCGACCATCCCCCCCTCCCTCCTTAACTACCTCCACCACCATCCCGACCATCCCCCCCTCCCTCCTTAACTACCTCCACCACCATCCCGACCATCTCCCCCCCTCCCTCCTTAACTACCTCCACCACCATCCCGACCATCCCCCCCCCTCCCTCCTTAACTACCTCCACCACCATCCCGACCATCCCCCCCCCTCCCTCCTTAACTACCTCCACCACCATCCCGACCATCCCCCCCCCTCCCTCCTTAACTACCTCCACCACCGTCCCGACCATCCCCCCCTCCCTCCTTAACTACCTTCACCACCATCCCGACCATCCCACCCTCCCTCCTTAACTACCTCCACCATCGTAATGTTCCCGGCCATCCATCTCCCTACTTAACTACCTGCACCACCGTGCGGGCCAGCGTGGACATGCTTAATGTGGAGCTTTCACGGCGACGGTATGGGGCGCTACTGCCTGCGCTCAGCCTTCAGGAGGGCTGCCACCGACAGCAGAGGGTGCGATAACTGTATACGTGGACGATGGGTGCGTAGATACTGCGGTCCACTGCCGGGTGGGAACTGTGACACCGGAGACATCTATCGCGCTCACTACACAAGAATGTTTCCTCGGCATAACACATATCCAGTGAGGGGTAGATCCTCACCATACAAGCTGCGCAACCAACACTTGTAACGAGTTACGACCGTTGGTTTCGAAAGGATGAAGACGTCTTGGACCTCAGGTATGAACAACGGCTGACATGACCTGCAGGAGCGGTCTAGGACATACGCCTCAGCCCCGGGGAAATGTTGGCAAAGTAGGCGTCATACTTCATTATACATCCATCAGTCACAATCTATTATACACATCCATGGAGCAGTACACACAGTCCAGGGGAGGCACTGACCGGAACACAGGAGGTATTCAACACCTGGAGGAACAGATCGGGTTGTGTTGTGTTTACCTGCGTTGTGGGCATACCGTCGTGTACCAGGTGATAGCATACCCTCGTGTACCAGGTGGTAGCATACCCTCGTGGACCAGGTGGTAACATACCCTCGTGTACCAGGTGGTAGCATACCCTCATATATCAGGTGGTAGCATACCCTCGTGGACCAGGTGGTAGCATCATACCCTCGTGTACCAAGGGGGTGGGTGTACCAGGTGGTAGCATACCCTCGTGTACCAGGTGGTAGCATACCCTCGTGTACCAGGTGGTAGCATACCCTCGTGTACCAGGTGGGGGCATACCCTCGTGTACCAGGTGGTGGCATACCCTCGTGTACCAGGTGGTGGCATACCCTCGTGTACCAGGTGGTAGCATACCCTCGTGTACCAGGTGGGGGCATACCCTCGTGTACCAGGTGGTAGCATACCCTCGTGTACCAGGTGGTAGCATACCCTCCTGTACCAGGTGGTGGCATACCCTCGTGTACCAGGTGGTGGCATACCCTCGTGTACCAGGTGGTAGCATACCCTCCTGTACCAGGTGGTGGCATACCCTTGTGTACCAGGTGGTGGCATCATATCCTCGTGTACCAGGTGGTAGCATCATACCCTCGTGTACCAGGTGGTGGCATACCCTTGTGTACCAGGTGGTGGCATCATATCCTCGTGTACCAGGTGGTAGCATCATACCCTCGTGTACCAAGGGGGTGGATGTACCAGGTGGGTGGGTGTTGGGAGAGGGGTGGCGGGTGTCCGGCAACGGAGGTGTGGGTCACACGAGGAGCAAGAATGGTACCCGAACGAAATTGTGACTCACCACATTCCGACACCACCCTCGCTGCTTCCAACTGAAAACCTTTCAGGCAGCGGCAGCTACACTAGCAGCAACTGAACGCACGGATAAGAACGATTTCAGCAAGAGCTCTTCTCGGCCGTGACAAACTTACCGACGTCCGGGACAACGTGAGGAAACACGTGGTTCGGCTACAGGCCACCACGTCCGTCTTACAGATGCACCGACCTACCACGTGAGGCCACCACGTGTTGGGTGGGTGCATATCCCTCATCCACGGCCGACGGAGGTGAGACATACGCGTGAAGAATGTGGGAGATTTGAATGGTGATTAAGTAATGATCCCCACTAACTGGTCCCTCGCTGCCTTAAACGTACCCAATGAGAATCAGGTGTGTGTGTGTGTGTGTGTGTGTGTGTGTGTGTGTGTGTGTGTGTGTGTGTGTGTGTGATGATATCTGACATTAGTACGCAAATTCGTACATATGTGCATGTACATTTCTGTTCTCATGAACACGAACGATCAGTGTAACACGGACCACTGTACAGCCGCATTAAGAATCCCCCAGTTAATAACTCTGGGATGGGAGGGCAGGTCCTGGTGAGGCGTGGCAGGAGTGCCTGCCGGGGCGCGTGCGCGGAAGATTGTGGCGGTGCCTGGAGAGTGTCAGTGGCGCTGTTACTCAGTTGGCCGCCTACCCTCACAGGGAGAAGATCGTTGGTGCGTCGCTCTCACCCTCATCACTGTGTTCTTACGACAGTCGCCTCCTACTTTAGCCAGTGCGCCGCGCTTATTACTCTGCATCACGCCTGTACCTGAGCAGAACCCATGATGATGATACTATATATCTGAAAAGCCGACTTGACTTCAGTGTACCTACTGGTAAACTAAAACCAAACGAAAGAAAAATGAGTGGTTGACCTCATCCCTTTGTGAGCTGTTGGGAGAGACAAGGAGTTGCTGGCTACCACAGTGACTCTGCTCAGCCAGCCAGCCAGCAGCAACACACGAGGTAAGTAGCACAGCTGACGTGGTCACTGTTGACCCGAGATAAACATCCACAATGCGGTTACCATCACACTTTCCACGTGCCCAGGACGCTCTTCGTCCATACTTTCCCCCGTACCCAGAACACTTCAGTAACACTTTCCCCAGGCTGAGCACGCTTCAGTAACACTTTCCCCGTGCAAAGAACACTTCATTAATACTTCCCCGTGGGCACACTTCATCAATATTTTCCCTATGCCCAAAGATTCAGTGGTTTACCCTTACCTAGAATACATTATAACTTTTCCCACAACACTATGCTCAGAACACTTCATTCAAACTTTCCACATTACCATAACACACTATTAAAACGTTCCATTCCGACATGGTTTTCCACGCACACTTTCCTCAACACATTCCACTTGTACTTATCATATGCACATAACTTTCCATCCTGACTGCCTAGCTACATACGACATTCCATCCACACTAGCCACGTGCACACACCATTCCATCCCCGCTAGCGAAGTGCACACAACAATCCACTGGCACTGGCCAAGTGCTCACTACATACCGTGCATCACCAATCACGGAGGTAAACAAGCAACTTCAGACGTCTCACCAGACACCCACCAGAGGAAACTTCAAGTGAGGTTAGGTAGTGATCCAATCGTCGCGGGTGCGTCCCTCGCGCGCAGATGACGTTCCTGGCCACACCTGACGCGTGCCATGACGTCTTGCAGTGAACACCTGTCGGGCTGGGTGGAGGTAAACATGCAACCTGGACCAGGACCATATTCATACCATTAAGTGTTCTGTATTGTATCTGTTTAACATTAAGGCCTCTGATAATCCGACATGGGTCGACCAGGTAACACACACAGCCTCAATCATCACTAACATACATCCATGACCCATACCTATGGATGCTGAACCCCCAAACTTATTCAAATGCTTGTTACTTTTCTTTTCACCTCCAACATCCTCCACTCGTCTAGCAAGACCCACGTCTCCATTCCAGACCGGAGAGGAATTCTTGCATGTGTTTAAAGACTACATCATCTAAATATGTAGCGTCGAAAACCTGTTCAGGAGTACGTGTCAACAAGTGCCAGCCCGGCCAATGTCTTGTGGTGGGTGAGTCTCAGGAGGCGGGGCTCGGGGTGAGGGCAGGAGGACTGGGATGATGAGGGTGGGAGCTGAGGAGGGGCTGCTGCTGGGGGTAACGGTCGTACAGCCGGGGCTGAGCTGCGGCCAACATCATCAGTTAGCCACATCACCGGGCCTACCTCGCCGTGGCAACTTGCCCAGTATGCCCTTACAGAGGGGCATACTGTGATAGCATGCGGTCCACCGCCACACCCCTCCCTCCCTCCTGATGACGGTGCACCAAGACCACCTCACACCCAGGCAGGGCTGCCGCCGGCTAACAGTGCTGCTGCTGCTGCCGGTCGTGTGCAGCTACTTACGTGTACTTACTCTCTGTACCTCCAGGATCCGTACACACACACACACACACACCTGTCCACCACGAACCAGTCTTGTGAGCGTATCAGACATAACGGGACCGTTCCTAAACAGTTAATGGTCACCGCAGGGATGACTTAATGCACTTGAAAGAAATGTATACCAATAAACTCTGCCTGACACAATCAGTTAGACTAGGTGTGGAGCGTGGTGTGGAGCACGACTCTTCATCCTACGGTAACAGATAACGACTGTAAGGAGTAATCTGATGAATGGAAAAATGCCGTGTAAACGTATGGTAAAAATGAAGAAGTACGAATCAACCAAACATATGAAAACTTCACCTAACTTCCCGTGACAACCTAAACTTACAACGTCTTCCAGGTTGTTTGGTGAGGAAAAACACAATATGTCGTTTGCATTGTTGCTAGGAAGTTTGTTCGCTGATTGTGTTCAGTGTTTGCTCAGTACATTTACTTCCTTCAAGGGAGGAACATGTTGACTATGTGGTACATGTCAACGATTATACGATACATCTCACCGTACATCTCGACAACTAGGTGGCGTGAGGTGAGGTTTTTCAACAGTGATCTACATCAGCGATTCACAGTAAACTTCTTCCTACCATTTTACCACATCATCGTAATCCTTCCTTCACTTTACGTTGTGAAAAACAATGCCCCACACAGAAGCTCAGTGATCCATATGTCTATCAAATGTCTAAGTCATTTCTGCGGTGTCCATAAACTGGAACGGTCCGGCTATGTTTGATACGCTCAAAACAATGACTCCAAAGGAACCCATCATTTCCCTGTTACTGGAAGCAGCGCAGCCTTGGAATTGTAAGAACTCCTGGAAATTGGGTTCAGGAGTAAAAACTAAGTAGGAACACTGCATGGTTCCTGCATGTAACATACATGGCAGAGCCGTCCATCACCAGTGCACAGCATCCTCTACACACACACACACACACACACACACACCAGTAGTACTGTACCTCCTACCGGAACCTTCGTTAGTACTGGAGTTACTCACATCATAACTACTTCGAACATTCTCCGTTCTTCTGAAGTAAGCATTTACTGTGGGTCCACAACTAAGTCGCTACTCTCATTCCAATCATTTTACCTTCCGTAATGATACAATTCCTGGCATGATTACCATTCCATCTGAGACTAACCACTGAACCACTGCTACCATCCCTGTCATCTACCTCATTTGCCTCTTGCGCAACGATCATTCACCCGGTATTAGCTCCCTCAACAAGTGATGCTAATCATATGACCCGCCTGTGGCGATCCCACAACAATGAGCAGAGCCACGGAGCACAGCGCTACAAGTGTACAGACGAAAGTGTCGTCAGGGGGAGAGGGGGCTGGACACACAGTGAGAGCGTCCACACTCTCACAAGAGGACCACCTCTGTCTTCAGGTTCACTCGCTCGTCCACTGGTTCTACCGTCATAACGATGGCTTTGATGACCCCTGGCAGTCGAGTGGCCTCAAGCCCAAAGAACCAACCCACCGTCAGTTTTGTGAAGAGGACAACAAATATATGGTGTGGGATGACACATCGAACGGAGCTCACACAATTCATCACAGAAACAGCCACCCAATGATGCTTATACACGGCATAAATGGGGGAGTAACGAGACAATGGCCTCGTCATCGTACACAACAAGAGAGAAATCGTAAAAGACGACGAGTTTTCTTACGCACACAAAGAGCAAGCAGAGAAATATATTTCCAGCGAGACTAAAATGTTGCTGTCAAACCCTGATTCCGACTCCCCCCAGCAGGTACGGTTCACACACTCACCAACTCACCTGCAATCAACACTCACATGACCTGCATACCTATAATGCTACCGTTCGTTCACATTACATTTCAGCCGTCACTGCCAGCCAGCCACACGACCACCAGGTCTTGCCTGCGACTGTCACGCACCGGACCATTGCCTCAAAAACTCGCCCCTGACATGAGCAACGTAATTATGCTGTATCAGCAATAAGATTCAAAACTCATGGTTCCACTTGAATCACTTCCAAACCTACAATCGTAATGCCATTCCCCTTGAATGTCCCTTTAAAACCAGACACCTCTCGCTTCGCTACTGCTACCATAATCCTACTCTTACCTCCACATGATGCCTTAGGAGCCACTTTACCTACATCACCATTTGCACCACCTCACTCATGACCATCAGTCAATTACTACAACTGTCATTGCACAACCACAGCTCACTGCTTCTACCATCACTCTCAACATGATCATACCATCACCATCCCTAACCACAGCTCACTGCTTCTACCATCACTCTCAACATGATCATACCATCACCATCCCTAACCACAGCTCACTGCTTATACCATCACTCTCAACATGATCATACCATCACCATCCCTAACCACAGCTCACTGCTTCTACCATCACTCTCAACATGATCACACCATCACCATCCTTAATGACATGTCTATCAAACGCCAGTCCTCTGAACATGATCATCATTCGCCCTAACACAATAGACTCCTGATTCAGGACTCGTTACTAAATCAGTATCATTACTACCACAGTGAGCCTCTTGTGCATGACCCTCGAGGTAAGACGGTGTGACACCTCTGACCCCCGCGCCCCTTCACGGTCTGCTCCAAGACTTAAGCCACCATATCCAACTACCATCGTGATCAAAAGGTTACTACCGGTGGTTTAGAGCAATTGTCAATGACCTTTACCACGACCATTCACAGCACTATCACTGAGGGCACTGTTCCCAGCGCTGGAGTTCACACCAGTGTACGAGGCACCGAGTGTGCTGCCATCATGAGGGTGTCTCGCCACCCCTCGAGTTATCACATACATCACTAACGTTAATAGCAGCAGCTTCTGAACGTACGGGGAGAATATGTTGCCAAGCCATGAACAAACAAATCTTACTCACACACACACACACACATACATATATATATATATATATATATATATATATATATATATATATATATATATATATATATATTTTCTTTCAAACTATTCGCCATTTCCCGCGATAGCGAGGTAGCGTTAAGAAGAGAGGACTGGGCCTTTGAGGGAATATCCTCACCTAGCCCCCTTCTCTGTTCCTTCTTTGGGAAAATTAAAAAAAAAAAAAAAAAAGAGAGGGGACGATATATATTAAGGTATTAAGAATATATGGTGTGGGAGGCAAGTTGTTAGAAGCAGTGAAAAGTTTTTATCGAGGATGTAAGGCATGTGTACGTGTAGGAAGAGAGGAAAGTGATTGGTTCTCAGTGAATGTAGGTTTGCGGCAGGGGTGTGTGATGTCTCCATGGTTGTTTAATTTGTTTATGGATGGGGTTGTTAGGGAGGTAAATGCAAGAGTCCTGGAAAGAGGGGCAAGTATGAAGTCTGTTGGGGATGAGAGAGCTTGGGAAGTGAGTCAGTTGTTGTTCGCTGATGATACAGCGCTGGTGGCTGATTCATGTGAGAAACTGCAGAAGCTGGTGACTGAGTTTGGTAAAGTGTGTGGAAGAAGAAAGTTAAGAGTAAATGTGAATAAGAGCAAGGTTATTAGGTACAGTAGGGGTGAGGGTCAAGTCAATTGGGAGGTGAGTTTGAATGGAGAAAAACTGGAGGAAGTGAAGTGTTTTAGATATCTGGGAGTGGATCTGTCAGCGGATGGAACCATGGAAGCGGAAGTGGATCATAGGGTGGGGGAGGGGGCGAAAATTTTGGGAGCCTTGAAAAATGTGTGGAAGTCGAGAACATTATCTCGGAAAGCAAAAATGGGTATGTTTGAAGGAATAGTGGTTCCAACAATGTTGTATGGTTGCGAGGCGTGGGCTATGGATAGAGATGTGCGCAGGAGGATGGATGTGCTGGAAATGAGATGTTTGAGGACAATGTGTGGTGTGAGGTGGTTTGATCGAGTAAGTAACGTAAGGGTAAGAGAGATGTGTGGAAATAAAAAGAGCGTGGTTGGGAGAGCAGAAGAGGGTGTTTTGAAGTGGTTTGGGCACATGGAGAGAATGAGTGAGGAAAGATTGACCAAGAGGATATATGTGTCGGAGGTGGAGGGAACGAGGAGAAGGGGGAGACCAAATTGGAGGTGGAAAGATGGAGTGAAAAAGATTTTGTGTGATCGGGGCCTGAACATGCAGGAGGGTGAAAGGAGGGCAAGGAATAGAGTGAATTGGAGCGATGTGGTATACAGGGGTTGACGTGCTGTCGGTGGATTGAATCAGGGCATGTGAAGCGTCTGGGGTAAACCATGGAAAGCTGTGTAGGTATGTATATTTGCGTGTGTGGACGTGTGTATGTACATGTGTATGGGGGGGGGGGTTGGGCCATTTCTTTCGTCTGTTTCCCTGCGCTACCTCGCAAACGCGGGAGACAGCGACAAAGTATAAAAAAAAAAAAAAAAAAAAAAAAATATATATATATATATATATATATATATATATATATATATATATATATATATATATATATATATATATCAGCCTCGCACTTCAATTTCTCCTTCGGTCAATCTTACCATTCTTAATGTTTCAACAACATCATCTATTTCACTATGAGAGCAGTGTATGTTGGCAGTGTATTGCCGATATCTTAATTAAGAAGAGACAAACACATCATAATGAGAGAGACAAGTGGTGAGTTACGTCACCAGGACCGTACAGACCTAACTCATTACGAGTAAGTGAGTGCTGAACCCTGCTGTATATTGGGTCATCAAGGCCACGTTGCTCAACGTTAGCTTCCTCCGGTCGCCGCGCTGCTGGCGACTGTGTCGGCTCCCACGCTGACGGTGGGTGAGGCAGGCGGAGGTCTGGCTGGCGGACGTGAGGCGGGGAGATCTGGCAGGGGGTGGTGAGGTAGGAGGGGGGTAGGGTCTGGCTGGCAGAGGTGAGGGAGGGAGAAGATCTGGCAGGGGGTGGTGGAGGCAGGGAAAAGGTGTGGCATAGGGTAGTGAGGCAGGAGGGGGGTCTAGCTGGCGGACGTAAGGCAGGGAGAAGATCTGGCAGGGGGTGGTGAGACAGGAGGGGGTCTGGCTGGCGGATGTGAGGCAGGGAGAAGGTTTGGCAGGGGGTGGTGAGACAGGAGGGGGTCTGGCAGGCGGACATGAGGCAGGGTAAAGGTATGGTAGGGTGGTGGTGAGAGAGACGTGGGTCTCTGGCATGGGAAGGGAAGCGCCAAGCCCTTAACAATCATTTCCTTCCATCACAGCAATACCAGACTATGGAGCATGCATGCTGTGGGTGTGTGGGGTGACGACCGTGTTGCCTCCGACACCAACCAACTGGGGGCGTCTGGGGGAGAAGTTCAGCCCACCATCTCCCGGCGGAAGTTCTCAGTATTAACCCAACCCCACTATACACACACACACACACACACACACACACACACACACACACACACACACACACACACACACACACACACACACACACACACATCCTCTCTACGTCACCATCACTTTCCCTGGTCACGGTAAACACATCGGCCACAGTATCGCAACTTTCCACGGGTAAAGTAACTGCTTAAGGTCAAGCCGAGAGCCGGGTCCTCCTGTCATGCCCGGCGACCCACACGCACCTGATGCTCTTGGGGGGGGGGGGAGAGAGAGAGAGAGAGAGAGAGAGAGAGAGAGAGAGAGAGAGAGAGAGAGAGAGAGAGAGAGAGAGAGAGACTTATCTTCCTGCCCCTGGCCGGTATACTCGGGTCGTTATATCTGTTTCGTGCCGGATATATCGACGTGATTCATGCAATCTGGAAAATCTTCAACTATTTACCTTTATCTCTCTCTCTCTCTCTCTCTCTCTCTCTATATATATATATATATATATATATATATATATATATATATATATGAACGCTCCTGTCTGTCTTGGACAATCGCATGTTTACCAAATGGCGTCCTAGCTTCGTCTCTTCGATGTACATCAACTGACTGTTATATTTCTCTCTTGCGTCCCCCCTGACGATGTGATTATTACACGAAAGTGCACTTGGGAACTTATCGTGTTTCATTTTCCCCGTGGACTCATAGGAATATCTTGATCACGCGCAAAATTGTGATCCTTTCCAATATATATATATATATATATATATATATATATATATATATATATATACTCAGTAATATCTATCAATTAGTGACATAAGTGACTAGCTGAGGGTGGAGGGTGGGTGCTGGAGGTGCGACAGGTTCAGTGTGAACACATGTGCAACGTGACCTCACCATCACCAACACTGGTCACCGCGTTACTACTGGCCATATACCTCACAGGAACGTCACTGTAACTGTGTTTTAACCTCTGACTGGAGTGGTTTGACATGAGGGTGGAGTGGTTAGACATGAGGGTGGAGTGGTTAGACATGAGGGTGGAGTGGTTAGATATGAGGGCGGAGTGGTCAGACATGAGGAAGGTCTAGTACGTCCCCGGGCGAGGTGTGGTCCTGCCTCGGGTGAGTGGTGTCTCCCGTGCCAGGCGGCCCACACAGTGAGGGCAGGGGGCGCGGTGGCCTGGGTGTGCGACAGAGCGACGGAGGGAGAGGGGTGGTGTGGTGGGTGTGCACCCTCCCACATGCCCTCCCATCACCTGGCCAACCTGGGGCCACGGTGAAAGTGAACCCTTTGGTTTCATTCATTAACAAACACCTACCTTCCTGGATATGGGGGGGGGGGGGGGCAGTGTACACAGGAGGTCTTGTAGCTGCACTACGGTACCACCACGCCGGCCGGGCAGTGTTTGTCTCCGGCAGGAGAAGCCTGTGCAAGCCGCGATCACACTCGCCTTCACTTCTGGTCACGTCTGGAGCTACGACCCCGATGTGGTCATAACCACAACATCGGCGCCTCAGAACCAACTAATTACGGTAATGATCACTTTTAGTAGACGACCACAATCACCTGTACCTCCATCCTCCTGCCAGTGGCTGGGCGGATGGAGACTCCTGCACTCACCTCCCTCACCATAGCTTCCGGCAGACGCCGGTGGCTGGCGACCACACTACTCATGCAGGTAGTAGCCAGCGAGCTAGACGCACCAGCTGGTGCACCACGACTGCACAACGCTGACCCATTCAGACATCCATGACGCTCACTGACTTGGGGTGGGTGGGGTGTTGTTGGCTGCCCTCCCGCCTCGACCCGACGGCACCACACAACACGTCACCGTCACCCCGGCACGCACGGCCGCCCCTTCACCTTCCCCCAAGTCATTTAAAGCAACACAAGAGAGTCTGTTTACCATCCTGGTAAAACTGGGACTCTCCGTCGAGAGGGTCGAGACTTCCCACCAGCCGGTTACGTAACAGCTACACTCAGTCAGGATCGTGGCTACCCTAACGTTATACCAGCAGAACACAATGTGTGTACCAGGAGGACACAATGTGTGTACCAGGAGGACACAATGTGTGTACCAGGAGGACACAATGTGTGTACCAGAAGGACACAATGTCTGTACCAGAAGGACACAATGTCTGTACCAGGGTTAACATGCGTGAGCGGCAACCCAGGAGCTTCTCCTGCTACTTCGTTTTGTCCTCTGCCTCCAACGTCACTCAACAACTTTCATTCTGGCCCTCTTCTCCGGCGTTCTGAACCTGACACGTTCCCCCCAGACGCCCTTGCATACCTCCCCTGGTGCCAGAGTCACTACACCTGAGTCATCTTGTTCTGGTGTTTAACTGTGTGAAGCAATCAGTGCCATGAGTAAGGAGACCCCCGCCTACCAACTGAGGAGATACAGATGTGTCCTGCCGCCAGGCGTGACATAACAGGCAAGATGTGGGATAAGCCAAGCAGCCACCACAATCACCCGTAGGCACTTCACTCATGCCCCACATTCCTCACTCTACCCTGATGTCTTGTACTATCCTCGCTCCCACATAACTCCAACCTCTCATAACTTAATATTCCACACACCAATTGGGGCACTCGGGAAGTCACACGTTCACTGATTAATTATTCATCATCTTCTGCTGCTGCTGTGAACAGCGACGGCCAATAGCGGCAGTGACGTTCACTGAGACAGTCTCGCCCTCCTGGGGTGTATCCAGTGTGTGTGTGTGTGTGTGTGTGTGTGTGTGTGTGAATCATTAATCCCAACATCCAACCTTGCGGCAAACTTTAATAAACAAACCTTGACATCTACCAGAGCTATGGGTATGGTAATCAATTATTCATCTCTTAATATTACCACACGAGATACAAGTGGTAAACACACTCACCGGCAGCTAAAAAAGGTCTTCGCGTCTTCTTTGTTTACTATCAAATTTCTCTCTTGCGTCGTCTCCAGAGTTCGTCCAGATTAGTTCATTTATCTTCGGGGCCAGCGCCTGACTGCCGTATAATGAGCGGCGCATCATTATCGACCGTGATCACCAACGTAGCACGCAACCTTCAGGATCTGAACACCACCTCGCCTACCACCTACAGTGTGGGGAGAACAGCCAAGCTGGCAGTATCCCGCAACACATCAACATGATGCCACGTGCAGGATCATCAGAAACCACACCGTCCCGGATCCTTCGCGCCTCATCCTAACCCTGATTTATCATGGGATCGTCTTGGCTGCCGGGGCACTGGTACGAGACCAAGCAGCCTACACACACACTCCTGCTCCTCCTCCCCTCCTCCTCCTCCTCCCGTTCACCAGCCCTCCCTTCCTGTCGTTAACCATCATCTGTGTATGTACACAACAGAACGTGTGAGAGCTCTAGGATAGGAGGAAGCGTCTAGGCTCGAGGTTTATCGAGGGAAAGTGGCCAGGCGACGCGACGGCGGAAGTAAAACACATTACATAAGAAGAGGCGAAGAGGCGTAAAAGGTGATGCCTCCTAGACCGAGGGGGGAAGGACAAGGCCGTCCCGACCTGAACCCCCACTTTCTCCAACACCCGGCTCCTGCCTCACAGCCTACTGCATCACCTCTTGCATCAAAAGTAATCTAGTTAACCTCAGAGGGCATACAGTCACGGCTTCCTGGCCAAGTGTTGATGTTTCTTCTCAAAGAGAAGTGTGTCTGTTTTTGACCATATGGGTCATGTATGATCAGCTATTTTTATACACTTAACAAGAGGAAAAACATGGTGCTCATGGCTGTGATTCACTCTGAATACTGATACGATAATCACACACACACACACACACACACACACACACACACACACACCGGGGTGTCGTGGTTAGCGCCCGGGTTCCAATCCTGGGCGCGACAGTCGGCCCATAACCAACCCTAAGTCTTTATCCTCTCTGGGAGCGGGTTGACAAATGAATACCTCGCTTAGACTGCTTTATTTATATATATATATATATATATATATATATATATATATATATATATATATATATATATATATATATATATATTTTTTTTTTTTTTTTTTTTTTTTTTTTATACTTTGTCGCTGTCTCCCGCGTCTGCGAGGTAGCGCAAGGAAACAGACGAAAGAAATGGCCCCACCCCCCCCCCCCATACACATGTACATACACATGTCCACACACGTGTATACATACCTACACAGCTTTCCATGGTCCACCCCAGACGCCTCACATGCCTTGATTCACTCCATATATATATATATATTTGACATTTCCCGCATTAGAAACGTAGCATCAACAACAGATGACTGAGCCTGAGAGGGGGAAAAAAATGCTCACTTAGCCTCCTTTCTCTGTTCCTTCTTTTGTTAAAGTAGAACTGAAGGAAAAGATTTCCATTCCCGGCTCCCGCCCCTTTTAGTCGACTTCTACGACACGCAGGGGTAATACGTGGGAAGTATTCTTTCTCCCGTATCCCTAGGGATAATATATATATATATATATATATATATATATATATATATATATATATATATATATATATATATATATATATATAATCCAAGTGTCTAATTATTTTCTCGCTAGCTCCTTTTTCACATCCACCTATAATCTCCAATCACATTTCCGGGTCAAAGGTGGTGTCTGTGCTTATTCCAACATCAACACACCTGCTGCATGCCTCGAGGACTTGGAGTCCCCAAACTTCGATATCATGTGGCTCAAGGCCGGTCTCCCAGTTACCACACTTGCTCTCCTAATCTTATGAATTTTATATCCTTCTTCGACTATCTAAACTCCTGCCATGAGAGTGTGACATCCTCTCACCCGCAAGCCGAGATCCTCTACCTAAGGGATTTCAACTTTCACCATAGGGAATGGTTGAATTCCTCCCCTACGGAGGAATCTAGTGATCTAGATCCAATTATCTCCCACCCTACTCATAGTCCTGACCGCTGTGACCACTCTCCTAATATTCTGGATGCTGTGTTTTTCACCTCTAGTCCATTCCGCTATAACTACACCATCTCGCCCGCAATTGGTTCATACGATCACACTCTCATGAATGTAACTATCTTTGCGGCACCTCCCGCTAAAGTAGCCCCTTCTAAGCGTAAGTAGTGGCACCTTAACAAAGCTGACTGGAATAACTTACATCAACTCTTTCCTAATTTTCCTTGGCTAAATTCCTGTCTCTTATGTGGTGATGCTTCTGTCTCCGCCAAACGCATAGTTCAACTGTTCCAGTTCTGAGGCCTTTCAGGCAAGGGATCAGGCATATCGGGCGTGGAAAAACTCCTTCCTCTGACTTCCATTCACGTCTGTTTCCTGGCGCTACCTCGCTGACGCGGGAAATAGCGATTATGTATAATGAAGAAAATAATATCTATCTATCTATATATATATATATATATATATATATATAGATATATATATATATATATATATATATATATATATATATATAGATATATATATATATATATAGATATATATATATATATATATATATATATATATATATATATATATATATATATATATATATATATATATATATATATATAAGACATGGTAAAAAATACAAGGTTAAGAGACGGGGCAACACCCGTAAGAGACAGATAGTAATCACAATGGAGTCCCTTCCTTCTTATCGCAGTTATCATCTGACCTCAACACAGCCAACACGCGTGTTTATCATACCAAGAAACAACTTCAATATCTGTCGCCAAACGCGACACCTCCTCCACCTCCGGCCACACCATCGCGAGCCCGTCTCTGCCAGCTGAGTCACAATCCTGAGCACCGTCATGGGACAGGCCCGTTTAGGGGGATATAAACACACACACACACACACACACACACACACACACACACACACACAATCCAGTCACGTGAGGCAGGGGTGACGAAGTGGTGAAGCGTCGGCTTTCATAGGAGCGGTAGTCCGGCAGTCCAAGGACGGCAAGTTATAACGGTAGTCCGCCGGTGGGAGGGAGGGTGGCAGTAGTCGTGTTCACGGTGGTGAGCAGCGGCGGGCAACATGGCACCTCGACAGCGCTATACAAACTGTTCTCCCGTACCAGCAAGACACCCCCCCGTCAGTAACACACTACCGGTGGCCTGGCCGTCCATGGCTTCTGCATCAGTAGTCCCGCGCCTCCCCTCACCTCAGGCTCGAGTGTTAACCCGGTAATCTGGTAGGAGTGGACCGCGCGCGTCAGCGATCCGGAAGCCACGCCACACAGCCCAGAACCGCCACCACGCCCGTAGTTCACGAAATGACCGGTAAGACTCCGGGACAATTTACCGCACCCGGAGATCGCCGAAGTAAACATCCCATCCCGGGTTGTGAGGTCACGGTCGTCGAACCTGCGTGGCTACTGTGACTGGGGGGGACTCTTGGTCACCCGGATGCAGGCGAACATAACGAAATGACGTAGACCTGGTAATCCTAAGAGAGAGAGAGAGAGAGAGAGAGAGAGAGAGAGAGAGAGAGAGAGAGAGAGAGAGAGAGAGAGAGAGAGAGAGAGAGTGTACCTACCTACCAACCTATAAGTACCTTACCTGCCTATATACAAGTACTTACCTACTTACAATTATCATCTCACTTATAAGTGCCAATCAAGAGATATTGCCAGCATAACAGGGGCTGCCACACACGTCTTGCTCCTTCAGTCCAGCTGTTCCTCTGTGCCGCCACGCATCTTACATAACTGTCAAAACCTGGTTCATGAAGGTATGACCTCAATCACAAACCTCGTTTTCTGTTAAAAGTTTTGTGGGAGGAGAGACAGACAGACAGAGAGACAATTAAACCATGATAATAACATTACCTTCTGGGATCCTCACAATATCTTACCATTTCCACATTTTTCTTTGTTTACACACAATTCTACTTTCTCTTTCGACCAAGGACCCACCGTCAACCTACAGCCTTCCGTGACAGCAATCAGCAATGGAGGAAAAAAATACACATAATACACGATTAAAAAAAAAAAGAATCTTGCAACAATTAAAAGAACGATTCGAACCTCCAAAAAAAATCGCACGTAACTCGACTCCAGCAGGACACAACACCTGACACAGGGGAATGCAATTGAAAACAGACCACATTGTGTGGTAAGTCTCCCTGTGGCAATTGTGACATATATTGTAATCGACATTTCAGAGAAGAATATATATATATATATATATATATATATATATATATATATATATATATATATATATATATATATATATATTATTTATCTATTTTATTATACTTTGTCGCTGTCTCCCGCGTTTGCGAGGTAGCGCAAGGAAACAGACGAAAGAAATGGCTCAAACCCCCCCCCCCCCCCCCATACACATGTATATACATACGTCCACACACGCAAATATACATACCTACACAGCTTTCCATGGTTTACCCCAGACGCTTCACATGCCTTGATTCAATCCACTGACAGCACGTCAACCCCGGTATACCACATCGCTCCAATTCACTCTATTCCTTGCCCTCCTTTCACCCTCCTGCATGTTCAGGCCCCGATCACACAAAATCTTTTTCACTCCATCTTTCCACCTCCAATTTGGTCTCCCTCTTCTCCTCGTTCCCTCCACCTCCGACACATATATCCTCTTGGTCAATCTTTCCTCACTCATTCTCTCCATGTGCCCAAACCACTTCAAAACACCCTCTTCTGCTCTCTCAACCACGCTCTTTTTATTTCCACACATCTCTCTTAACCTTACGTTACTCACTCGATCAAACCACCTCACACCACACATTGTCCTCAAACATCTCATTTCCAGCACATCCATCCTCCTGCGCACAACTCTATCCATAGCCCACGCCTCGCAACCATACAACATTGTTGGAACCATTATTCCTTCAAACATACCCATTTTTGCTTTCCGAGATAATGTTCTCGACTTCCACACATTCTTCACATTCTCACACACACACACACACACACACACACATATATATATATATATATATATATATATATATATATATATATATATATATATATATATATATATATATATATATATATTTTCATACTATTCGCCATTTCCCGCATTAGCGAGGTAGCGTTAAAAACAGAGGACTGGGCCTTAGAGGGAATATCCTCACCTGGCCCCCTTCTCTGTTCCTTCTTTTGGAAAATTAAAAAAAAAAAAAACGAGAGGGGAGGATTTCCAGCCACCCGCTCCCTCCCCTATTAGTCGCCTTCTACGACACGCAGGGAATATGTGGGAAGTATTCTTTCTCCCCTATCCCCAGGGATAATATATATATATATATATATATATATATATATATATATATATATATATATATATATATATATATATATATATATATAAAGTCCTCTATGTGGTTAGGTTCTTGGTAAGGTTTGTTCTCCGTTCCGTGAGTGTGGTACAACATTGTGTCCTATGATCAAACAAAGACAATTACTCACGTTATTGTTTCTCAGCTCAACGCCGCGCCAAACCTAACCTTCCTAACATTACCAGGTGCCTACGTTCAGTCCCTGACGTGTATCCCACTGTGGACAATCCCACGTCAACGTTAAAATGTCCTGCTGGGCAATAATAATCGTGAGAAATATCTGGGACTTTTCTGTCTTTCCCTGCAGGAGACATCATGGTTCACAGTCTGCTGGTGGTGGGGGAGAGAGAGAGAGAGAGAGAGAGAGAGAGAGAGAGAGAGAGAGAGAGAGAGAGAGAGAGAGAGAGAGAGAGAGAGAGAGAGGAGGAGAGGAGGAGGAGGAGGAGGAGGAGGAGGAGGAGGAGGAGGTCGTTGGTTCCCGTATCTCTCACACCGCCACAAGTGTAGCACCTGGCCCACCACACCTCCAGCCACGGGCACACAATGTGTCTTGTACTCAACTGTACTTCGTATCCGGCCAGACTAAAATATAATATTCTCAGTATTGTCCTCGCTAATCTTAGCAGTGATCTCTACAAGTCTCAGAGTGTCAAGACACTTTCTCTTCTTCATTATTCATGAGACAGTATAATAAACAATTCAAAATATAATAAATCAAATATCTAGAACATCTAAATGTTTTCTACGATGGTATCTAGCATTTCCGTTTTCTATCGTTGGTGTATCGTTCACTTTCGAACCCTAGATGGCTGCTCTTGCAAAATGATCTATTCGTAACAGTGTTGCCTTTATCTTTCTTATCTTTCTTCATAACTGCCTCGGCAGTGCGTCAGGCACACGGTTGCCGTGGAAGAAAAAAAAGTCAACTTCGACAATGGTCTTCGTCCAGCCTAAGGCCTCTTGTGTACATCGAAGTCTGTTGGTCCGCGGGAGTGCGCCACACAGTTCACGGTGTGTTCAGGCCTTGGGATGTATCACTGTGATTTACCCACTGGTCTTCTCGGTGGCTGAGTGGCCCTCCCGACCACACGCAACACTAGCCAGGACCTTGCTGGGGGTAGTGGCACCACTGGTGGCACTGCCTCCACCCATCTCCACACCTCACTCTCCCTGATCACCGTAAGCAACGTGGGACGTCTGCTGGAACCCGGTTCTCCTCCATCCATGACTTCCTCTTTTCCCTTCTCAAGCAAAATGCTCAAATCTTTACGAGCAATTTCGTGTCGACCATCAGCCAAGCTCAAGTTCAAAGGGCCACAATTATACGTGTTACCGTACTGGACTTCCGCCAGTTTTCTTTATATTTCTACCATGACAAAACTTCACAGAACCCTTGAAGAATACTCACGGAGACCCGTCTGATAATCACTAGATGCGAAGATAAACAAAGAACAGACCACGTAACATACAATTACACAAATCCCTGACGAACACAGCCTTCCTCGTGCTGAAAAATGGGACACTAGTGAAGTGGTAAGATGTATTTACAACTTTCTTATATACATATAACAACGTGTAAACTCTTGCGTTTCCTGTTGCCTCACGAGAGAGAAAAAAAAAACCACTGCAGATAACAGCACTTATACTAGCGTTATTTCTCGTTCTCATGTGGGACGTAGCTACCTCAAAATACAGACCTAACCTACAGCACATCTCTGTATGATGGACGATCTCCAGATAAAACCATACTGAATATAACTAGTGGACTGAAATACAGTGCTACAGTCGCCTGATGGTCACACCTTCCAGTGGACTACAGAAAATAACGAGATGTGTGTGTGTGTGTGTGTGTGTGTGTGTGTGTGTGTGTGTGTGTGTGTGTGTGTGTGTGTGTGTGTGCGTGCGCGCGTGTGGTGGAGAATAGTGTGAATTGCTCTGACAGGGTAAAGGTGACCTGAAATCTCGTAGCGACACAACACAAGACGCAAACAAACATCACACCACGGAAGAGGATGATTCAACATCTGGGAATACCAGTTATATACATAGCCTCACCGACATACCCAAGATAAAAAAAAGAGTCAGGAAACGTGTGAGAGGTTGGTGCTCAACAGACTACAACACAGAATCAAAGAACATAATATTGATGGCTTCACACAGCAGCAGTGTACACAACTGTATCTTTACCTCCTTAACGGTTTATTGGAACAGACGGCATAAGTACACCACATTTCCTGACCTAAAAGCCACATTCGCTATTACTAAGAGGCAAATTATTTTGTATGAGTTAGCAAGGATGGTGGATATAGGTGGTCGACCCTTGCACTGGATACACAAAGTTATGATGATATTCTTGTACACACCAAAACATGTCGTGAAATGCAAACCGTTATTAACTGCATACAAGCGGCCTGTGAAAACCTTGGCTTTATCATTGGTAATGGTACGAGCGGACCATCTAAATTGGTAATGGTAGGAGTGGACCATCTAAATTGGTACGAGAGGACCATCTAAATTGGTAATGGTAGGAGCGGACCATCTAAATTGGTAATGATAGGAGCGGACCATCTAAATTGGTAATGGTAGGAGCGGACCAGCTAAATTGATAATGGTAGGAGTGGACCATCTAAATATCTTGGTGTCTCAGTCTCATGTACTGCAGCTGATGTGCAAACACTAAATCGCCAATGTACAGATAGACTCATAACCCTTAGTGTTGTTGCTGGGTACAGATAGACTCATAACCCTTAGTGTTGTTGCTGGGTACAGATAGACTCATAATCCTTAGTGTTGTTGCTGGGTACAGATAGACTCATAATCCTTAGTGTTGTTGCTGGGTACAGATAGACTCATAATCCTTAGTGTTGTTGCTGGGTACAGGTAGACTCATAACCCTTAGTGTTGTTGCTGGGTACAGATAGACTCATAACCCTTAGCGTTGTTGCTGGGTACAGATAGACTCATAATCCTTAGTGTTGTTGCTGGGTACAGATAGACTCATAACCCTTAGTGTTGTTGCTGGGTACAGATAGACTCATAACCCTTAGTGTTGTTGCTGGGTACAGATAGACTCATAATCCTTAGTGTTGTTGCTGGGTACAGATAGACTCATAACCCTTAGTGTTGTTGCTGGGTACAGATAGACTCATAATCCTTAGTGTTGTTGCTGGGTACAGATAGACTCATAACCCTTAGTGTTGTTGCTGGGTACAGATAGACTCATAACCCTTAGTGTTGTTGCTGGGTACAGATAGACTCATAACCCTTAGTGTTGTTGCTGGGTACAGATAGACTCATAACCCTTAGTGTTGTTGCTGGGTACAATCGTTGTTATGGTGTAAACATCAGAATGGTTACAATGATGTACTCCGCTTACATTACGTTTCTGGTACATTACCACGCATCAGTTTTAGTATTAACAGAATGCCAAATGAAGCCTTAAGAATCCTACTTCGTTGGTTGAAGTCCACTAAAGTGCTCAACATGCGGGAAGAACAAGGGATTACCAGCACTGAGGACAGAATACTTGAAAACAACTTACGGCGATCCACACAGCGTTGTCTCTGAAGAAGTGTCAAACCATATATGCCATGGCACACGCGAATCTAAATGGATCCAAATAACCGCCAACCACATGATAATGTTTTATGTACATAATGTGTATAGAATTAGGAAGAAGCAGCATTTCCTGCCCTCCCTGGTAGGTAACTGCCTATGACGTCACTACATCTACTTATCCACCCATGACACTAATTACTTATGATCTTCACCTTCAACACTTGACCAAGACCGTCGCTCTTGAACATATACAGAAACACCAGACTGACAATAACACAGCCCAGTGCATCTAGACTGACGGTTCTCACGACTCTGCCACTGGGAGGACAGGCAGTGCTGCTACTGTGATCAAGAACGATGGAAATAGATCACAGGAAAATGTTCAAATGAACCTTTGGACACATGCCTTACAAACTGAATTGTTCGCCATACTCATTGCTTTTGAGCAGGTAGAAATTACTGCCATAGACACTTTAATAATCTTCACATCTTGTCCTTATCAGAATGTAACATGCTAGTCTCTGAAGTCAGACACAAATACTCAGATATTATCGCTCAAGGGATTCAAATTAAACTTATGATTCCCTCTCATCTAGGCATCCCTGAGCATGACAAAGCTGATGCTTAAATCAACCTTGCACTTAGTAAAGGTGATGTTGAAAACAACACTGGGTTGTCAACTAGAAGCCTTAAAACTGACCTCTGAAGCACGAAGACGAGTTCAGATAACACAAGTAGAAGCATTTTCCATCACAGTGAAATGAGTAAAGTAAAACATGTATATGGAAAAAATATAACAAGATCAGCAGATTACATGTAACTGCCACACTAAGGCTAGGCTATAGGTACTATTGGCGTTTTGGCCTAACTGGAGATGTTAACCATGTGAATTGTAGTAAAGTTTGTGGTCAAAGATTTTGGACACAAACTAGAACACTATGTCTTAGAATGTAAAAAAATAGAGCCTTTTAGGGATAGACATAAACAAACCCTGCAAGAAATGTCACAACACCTTAGTGTTAATAACAAGACACATGAAATCTGAAGTTTGCATCCACGTTTTGCATCTAGTCGGGAAACCTTTCCATATAAAATCGCGCAATGTACATAACGTAACTAATATAATCAATCAATTCGGTGACAACCTATGTATTATCAACCCACTGGGGGTCAGAAAAAAGAACCTTTGTGACCCTTGTAATCCTTTAACGCCACCGCTCACAGGATGAGCATGGGCGGCACAATTAATTTGCCGGGTGTCATGGTACAAATCAGAGTCAGAGATGAAGGCTGGCTGGATCCTGCCATCATTCAAGAAGGCTCAATACCCATGACGTCACTCTGGAAGGCGCTTCTGCTGTCCACGCTACAATACCCACTGTGCTACCCCACATATATGGCCACGATGCCGTTAGATGATATGCAAATCTGCTACACAGACAGGTAGCCCGGCAGCAAACGAGAGCCAGTATGTTTATCTCTATCATGCCCAGGACAGGAATGCAGGTGGTGCGGCCTCCCTGCCTCTCTCTCTCTCTCTCTCTCTCCCTACTAACACTACTACACACCAACCGGGGGTGTGGGCACCTTGTCCCGCTATTCCTACTCACAGTCCGCCTCCATGCCACCTCAACCCTCAGTGTGTGTGTGTGTGTGTGTGTGTGAGGAAGGCAACGAGTCTGAGACTCGGGAAAGTAGACCCTCGTTTGAGGAACCTGAGGGGGAGGAAGAGTATCATCTAAGGGACCTGGTGGAGAGAGAAAGGGCGGGGAAAAAAAAAAAATGTCCTATAAGACACCTGGAGGCAGGATGATGAGCGGCTGGACAGGAACAGCTACCGTACAGGAGTCCTTTCATGGGAGCGCCAGCCGCCGACACCAACACCTCAATAAACCACTTTCTCTGCGGGCCATGTGCCTGACACCGGTCCTACTGCAACTTCCTGCCACCCGCCGACCGCAGCACCCACCCACTGCCCACCGGCTCCCACCACCACCCACCAGGTACCCACTGCCCACCGGCTCCCACCACCACCCACCAGGTACTCACTGCCCATCGGCTCCCACCACCACCCACCAGGTACTCACTGCCCACTGGCTCCCACAAACCTTCCCACCGGCACACTCTCTCCCCTGCACCCAATACCCACTAGGCACCCACCTGCCCCACGGAACCCACCACCCACCAAGTGCACACTTCCCAACGGCGCCCGCTTCCCTCGGCGTCTGCCACAGCACACGAGCGAACTATACATGGACGTTGCCACGTCTTGCACCAGGCCACGGAAAACAACATGCTGTTTCGCGGATACACGTCTCTACTACTTTGTTCCGGGAGAAATTAAAGAATAAATCATGCGTGTACGCAACACTGAACACAAAGATATGTCTGAACACGGAAGACAAACGTAGGTGGCGGGGGTGATTACCACAGATGACCTCACAGATAACAAGCATCCACTGCGCCTCTGCTGGACACACGGAGGACTGGCTGGCTCCTGCACACTCTGAAGACCTGATGGCAACTTCAATGATGGCAGTATTTCAAACGCCTTCAATTCTCCTCCTCCCCCGTAAACACTTCTCTGTGCTGAACTAATAACCTCCCAAGGTTTCATGCGAGTGAGAGGCCAGTCATAAGTGGACCCAAATCGTCAACCTTCCAAACTCAGAACAACCGGCGACTACTTACATCACCGACTCGTTCCTCCGATGGGATCGTGGAAGACAGACTGTCATAAGTGAGGGTAAAACCTAGCTACGACCTTATCCCTGAATCCCAAAGCAACTTCCTTATGTCATGACTCACATGAAATACTTAAAAAAAAGAGATAAGTAGGAAGGCGAGCATGAAATACTTAAAAAAAAAATAAAGTAGGAAGTCGAGACTGTTCAACGCAAAACTTGCCCACTTTACAAACCTAGTAAGCCACTCAGTGTGGAGGCGCGGGAACATCCACGGTGTCCACACACTTACAGTTAACTGGCCAACCACATGTGAGCGGGTCGACACGCCTCCGGTCTGACTGATCCTAGGAACAGCGAGAAATCTCAGCCCCAGACCAAACTGTTTCAAGACGAGTAACATGGTATACCCACCAGTCCCTTAGACCCACCCACATGTGGTATATCCACCAATCCCTGGGACCCACCCACACATGGTATACCCACCAGTCCCTGAGAACCACCCACATATGGTATACCTACCTATCCCTGAGACCCACCCACCCACATATGGTATACCCACCAAGCCCTGGGACCCACCCACATATGGTATACCCACCAGTTCCTGGGACCCACCCACCGGGTCCCCAGCATCACCCACCAGGTGTCCAGTACCACCACGAGAACCTAACATTTCCACTTCCTCGAATCACACCAGCTATTGGGTCTCCTCCAACACCCCAACCACCTAGTAGGTCTCCACCAACACCTCCACCACCACCTACCGAGTCTCCAACACTCTCCCCATACCCCGGCACAGACCGGCTCGCCGCGCCCCTTCTAAATACCTTAGATTTCAAGGATAAAGATGACACGACTGGCCACTGAAGCCCATCCCCCTAAGCCTCCCTCTCCGTGGACAACATGGGAGGCAAGCAGTAGCGTGGGGGATTCACCTGGGACCTGGGTAACGCCACCCGCCCGCCCCTCCAGCACCACATATCCGCTGGCCACAACTGTTAACCTTACTCTCACAAATGTACTTCTATCTGAAGTGTCCCAAAGCTTCATCTGTATCAAAAATATACATCAAGTATTTGTAGCTGACCTACAGTCTAGTGACGGAGAGAGGGAGAGTCGTCCCCTGATCATATGGTTAATGTATGGGAGAAGTAAAAGTGACTTCCGAACACATGATATGATAAAGCCCCTCACTTCTGCTCAGGCCCGTCAACACATCCCGGACTGGTATAGTAATGACACACACACACACACACACACACACACACACACACACACACACACACACACGTCAAGATCACTTCCCTTTTCATCAGACAATGGACTACGATTTCGCCCCGTCACACCTACCTCCCAATTCCCATAATCCCCGTCCGTTACGTTACTGTCCGGCTTGTCTGTGCGTCACGTGCACCATGACCAGGAGGAGCGAGCTGCCCACCGTGGTGATGGTGGTGACAGCGGCGGCAGGAGGCTCACAGTTGACCTTATAACTCGCCCAGAGCCACAGGCGTCCTGGCCTGTCCGTCCCTTCACCTGCAGACATCATATGAACGTGAGCCACTCGTATGAACCTCACTGACACCCGGACCGTTTTGACTTACACTCGCGTGAGATTCCACCTAGAACACACACACACACACACACACACACACACACACACACACTGGGCGGTGGTATGCACAAAAGACCTGCCTCCATGACTTCCCAACTATGTAGTAAACCTTGCAACCTGCGCACGATGATGGGTACGACACGCCGCTGCTGCTGCTGCTCCCTCTACCTCCCTACTGTCACCTGGCCCACAGCCACGCACAGTATACACTTAAACCATGATGAACATACATTTCATCTGTCCTTCTACTTATCTATCTCTATCTATCTCTGGGTGCATATATATATATATATATATATATATATATATATATATATATATATATATATATATATATATATATATACATATATATGGATGACCGAGCCTATGGATAGAAATCCCCTTCAGGTCCTTTTTAGAAAGTAATCATACAGAGGATTTCAAAGCGTCACCATCCCCCACACCACCATTGCCCGGCCAACCAGTCTTCACTGTATGATCACATTATGATATACTCACACCTTGCATGTGCAACATTTACCAGTCAAACAGTGTGTGTGTGTGTGTGTGTGTGTGTGTGTGTGTGTGTGTGTGTGTGTGTGTGTGTGTGTGTGTGTGTGCTTCAGTGAAGTGCAACGAACAGCAACACCCCCCGTGCTCAATACTGTACGGGTAGAACCCATCTACACAGAATGACAGGTTCACACCCCAGCCACACAGGCTTCCACGTCTCCTCCCGCACCTCCCTGTCTCCTGGAAACTCTCTTTCACGAGTGCTGGACGAGAGCACATTCCTGCAGCAGCAGCAGCAGCAGCAGCAGCAGTCAGACCAGCTGGCCTGACATATAAATAGCCCAAGATCTGCTGCGCTGGGTGGGTGACGTAGGGCAACTTTCCGTCTCTCGTTAAACAGGTCGTTTACTATTGACTAACGACCCCGCTGTTTGTATACGGTGAACGATCGTTTATCATATCTTGATCAACGACCGAACTGCCTCGAGTGGGTCGAGTGGGCTTCCTCCATTCACTGAGTGATTTGTAAACAAGCGGCGGGGGTGTGGTGTGGTGAACCCATCTAACCTTCCATGACTGACCAGTTGATTTCACTTTCACGAGTCAGGGTTAATCATGAACCTGTGGCGCAAAGGTCGCCAGCGTCGGAGGAGCGGGTCACAACAGGCCCCCCCCTCCTCACGGGGCGCACTCGATGGTCAGAAGATCAAGGTCAAGAGTCAAGAGAGTGGAGGGTCAACGGTCAAGGTCAGGTGTCACACCAGAGGGTCGTAGCAAGAGTCATTCATGCCAGTGGCCAGGACTCGCTCGCTGGCCAGCTAACCGTGCCTCTCTCCCACTACGACCCCGTGCCACCCTCCCAACGCCTGCACCACGACCCCTTGCCAACCCCTAACGCCTCCACCACGACCCCGTGCCACCCTCCCACGCCTCCCCCACGACCCCGTGCCACCCCCACCACGAACCTGTGCCACCCACCCACGCCTCCCCCACGACACCGTGCCACCCTCCACGCCTCCACTACGACCCCGTGCCACCCTCCCACGCCTGCACCACGACCCCGTGCCAACCCCTAACGCCTCCACCACGACCCCGTGCTACCCTCCCACGCCTCCCCCACGACCCCGTGCCACCCCCACCACGAACCTAAGCCACCCATCCACGCCTCCCCCACGACCCCGTACCATCCCCCACGCCTCCACTACGACCCCGTGCCACCCTCCCACGCCTCCATCACGACCCCGTGCCACCCCCTTCGCCTCCCCCACGGCACGACTTATGGCGTACACGTTCAATCGCAATGAATTCAATCCCTTCTGCCATAACATCCCGCCTGTACGTAAATACAGTACAAATAAAGGATCATGTTTTCGTCTGTCGATAGTAACCTCGTCACAGACCATCAGGCCTCTCCTGCTTGCAACGAGTCTGTAAGACTTACCGTGTGAAAGACTATGTCATGTACGTAATGAAAGCTCATGTAGTTGAACCAACTCTGTAACAATTCACGTCATGAATGTCAACCCACTGGGGTCTGACAGAGGCCCTTTGTGTCCTGCGTGAGCCTTCTGAGCTACACCTCTCGCAGGGTGAGCCGTTCATAACGACACAAGATCAAAAAGTCCTTCCCATCCCAAGCTCCCTCACCAGCAGGAGGAGGAGGTCACGCGAGCCAGTCTTACACGCCAACCTCACGCCTCTCTGGGGTGTGTGTGATGCAACACCACTCGCACTGTACACCTCGGCCCATCTTGACTCCAAGTTCATATTCACGAATTTCACAATTTCTATATATATTCTTTGAAGGTCCTTCACTGCCTTACGTTAATCAAAGACAATAACTTGCGTGTCATACATGGACTATAACCTGCGCGTCATACATGGACTATAACCTGCGTGTCATACATGAACTATAACCTGCGTGTCATACATGGACTATAACCTGCGTGTCATACATGGACTATAACCTGCGTGTCATACATGGACTATAACCTGCGTGTCATACATGGACTATAACCTGCGTGTCATACATGAACTATAACCTGCGTGTCATACATGGACTATAACCTGCGTGTCATACATGGACTATAACCTGCGTGTCATACATGGACTATAACCTGCGAGTCATACATGGACTATAACCTGCGTGTCATACATGGACTATAATACCAGTGTCATATACGGACCCTGTGTCACGTATGGACTATAGCTATTGTCATATACGGACTAACTTCCCAGTGTCATGCATGGCCTACGACCCAAGTGTCATACGCGGACTAAAATTCCGAGTGTCATATATGGCCTGTAAGCCGAGTGTCATACACGGACTACAATCAAAGTGTCACGTACGGTCTATGATCCGTGTGTCACGTACGGTCTATGATCCGTGTGTCATGTACGGTTTAAGATCCGTGTGTCATGTACGGTTTAAGATCCTTGTGTCATGTACGGTCTAAGATCCGTGTGTCACGTACGGTCTAAGACCCGTGTGTCACGTACGGTCTAAGACCCGTGTGTCAAGTACGGTCTAAGATCCGTGTGTCACGTACGGTCTAAGATCCGTAAGTCATGTACGGTCTAAGACTCGTGTGTCACGTACGGTCTAAGATCCGTGTGTCACGTACGGTCTAAGATCCGTGTGTCATGTACGGTTTAAGAGCCGTGTGTCACGTACGGTCTAAGATCCGTGTGTCATGTACGATCTAAGACCCGTGTGTCACGTACGGTCTAAGACCCGTGTGTCACGTACGGTCTAAGATCCGTGTGTCACGTACGGTCTAAGATCCGTGTGTCATGTACGGTCTAAGACCCGTGTGTCACGTACGGTCTAAGATCCGTGTGTCACGTACGGTCTAAGATCCGTGTGTCATGTACGGTCTAAGACCCGTGTGTCACGTACGGTCTAAGATCCGTGTGTCATGTACGGTCTAAGACCCGTGTGTCACGTACGGTCTAAGATCCGTGTGTCATGTACGGTCTAAGATCCGTGTGTCACGTACGGTCTAAGATCCGTGTGTCATGTACGGTCTAAGATCCGTATGTCATGTACGGTCTAAGACCCGTGTGTCATGTACTCTTGCTCGGGTGGTCGTGATCATGACGCATGACGACGCAGCAAGGGCGCTCACATGTAAACCCACCCAGACAAAGGTGACCTACATACATACATACCTACCTGGCACCACACACACACACACACAGGCAGGAGGCTCCCGGCCAACACCTGCTCGCCAGCAGAGGCCGCGGACGGTATCTAAACAAACATCGACGATCATCGGAAAGTGATGAATCATGTGCTGGCCAGCAGCCACGCCAGGCAGACCATGCCAAGGGCACGGCGGCCTAACTGTCACACACACACACACACACACACACACACACACACACACCCCTGCTGCTCCCTGATTTCAAACGCCTCATCCCGACCTCGTCTTGCGCTAGCAGGGCACCTGTGCCGTACTGACGGACAGACACAACATGGGAGAGTATTCTTAGCCGGGTTGTGTGGCCTATAAACTCGACATAATGACCTAGCCCCGCAGACACGCTACTTGCGCAACAATACCACTCTGATCCCATCACCCTCCACACACACACACTCCCCACCCCTCATCCCCATCCACACACTACTCGTTCATGCTTCACAAAAGCAGCTCAAGATGTGTGTGTGTGTGTGTGTGTGTGTGTGTGTGTGATTACTATCTGTGTTACAAGGAGAGAGTTTTACACGTGTGTTGCCCCGTCTCTTATTCTTAACCTCGTTTGCATGTGCCATATCTTTACATCTTTACATATATATATATATATATATATATATATATATATATATATATATATATATATATATATATATATATATATATATATCAGCTTAGGCCTGGTAATCGTTTATCGATCAATTATGAAAAGAGGACGAACACGGAGTGGGGAGACTGCCACACCCAGTAATCGAACCCATGACTTAATCCCGTGGGGGTCCGTGCTGACAAATGGCCAGAAACGCTAAACAGAACACCACGCAGGCCCCGTGTGTGTGTGTGTGTGTGTGTGTGTGTGTGTGTGTGTGTGTGTGTGTGTGTGTGTGTGATTCACCTTTTCAGAAGGTTGTAGTAACTATCTCCAGTTGGTCATTCTTCATCCAATCATCGTCAATCCCAGTCACTCGGTCAGTCATAACACATAACCAATCATGAACCATGGAACTATTCAGAAACACCTCACATGACCTGACCTGACCTAACCTGACCTTGCCTGACCACCGTACATTCCTGTGGAGGTGCGTGCCACCCGCTACGCAGGCCGCTACATAAAACTAAGTTGTGGGGAGGGGAAAAAATATCTGTCCATCGACGGGGAGGAAAAAAGAGAGAGGTTGGGTAATATATAGAGTGGATGGGTGATGACCTACTGACATGACCAGCCCGTACGGCGGGTGGCGGATCACACACACACACACACACACACACACACACACACACACACACACACAAACACCTTCCCTCGCACCATAAGACACCTCGACCTAATGAGACACATCCCGTGTTCACAATCCTCTGACACGAAAACCAGTGACCGAGTGTAATCAGAGACAGCACACACGGGAGCACCTTGGTCATACCGGAGGTGAGGGTGAGTGAAGGTCTGGACGTAGGGAGTGGGTCTACGAGACAAAGAGGAGGTAACCGAAGGAGACTCGTGTCGTGTTAGGGAAGGTGTGACCTAGGCTTTCACGAAAGGCTTTCTGTGTCCATACCCGAGAACAATATAATCATTTCACAAGTGCGCGGATTTTCTTACACCTTCACCGTCGCCAAGGTTACATACCAGAATCACCCACCAACCTTGGTGGCCAGCTTGGATATACACGTAGCCGCCTGTGTCCGTGTCAGGCCCTTACCGTGAAACGAATCACGACAGCCACACTCCACACAGACGTGGCATGGGAAAACAACGAGACGAAACTCGAAAACTCCCCCGTCAGAAGTTTATGTCTTGGCGACTCCCAGCGGTCCCACGGTACACGGTAAACTGTATGTAGAGCCTGCAGCCACAAAGGACGGGGGCAGGAACTCTACCTTGGAGGAGTGTGGGTGGCGTCGTCAAGAAGAGAGAGGTGGCCGGGTCAAACGGTCCAATATATAAACCCTCAACCCCGCCCCTTCCCTCATCCCACCCACTGAACCCCGATGCACCCGACACTATACACCCTACCCACAGGGCCTCTCCCGGGATAAGAACAAGTGCTGCTGCAGCGCGATATTTGCCAAACCCTCCAGAGATGACTGGCTTCCCCGCCTGTCATATGTTGACACAGGTGAGCGTGCGTTAGCGTCTGGACAGGTCTAGAGGGAAACTCGGTTACCCTCCCTGGGTGTCAACAACACATGGTTACGTACGACTCATGACGGTACCCACGTGACGGGACATATCATGGGGACGGGGAGAGCAAGAGGCAATAATGAGCGACGTGCAGGACACGTCTAGCATATACCTAACGGCGAGTTTGCCGCGTGGTGTAACAGTGAGTTGGCCACGTAGTGTTTCCTCGTATCACTGGCTCTGGTGGTAGTACCCTTAGTGTAAGGCTGTAGACGGTGAGGCCCCACGCTGCCAGGCCACGTCTTCAAGGAACACATTCACAACCTCATATCAATCACTGCAATTTTCTATTCTTCGCTCCTAAGCACTGTCTTCCCTTCCATGTGACATGACCATGAGAGAGAGGCCAACTTCTTCCCGTCTCTTCGTTGTATATCAACTGACTTATATTTCTCTCTTGTGTCTTTCTTGATGATGTGATTATTACACGAAAGTGCACTTGGGACCTTATCGTATTTCATTTTCCCCGTAGACTCATAGGAATGATCACGGGCAAAATTGTGATCCTTTCTAACCATTTATATATATATATATATATATATATATATATATATATATATATATATATATATATATATATTTTTTTTTTTTTTTTTTTTTGCTTTGTCGCTGTCTCCCGCGTTTGCGAGGTAGCGCAAGGAAACAGACGAAAGAAATGGCCCAACCCACCCCCATACACATGTATATACATACGTCCACACACGCAAAATATACATACCTACACAGCTTTCCATGGTTTACCCCAGACGCTTCACATGCCCCGATTCAATCCACTGACAGCACGTCAACCCCGGTATACCACATCGCTCCAATTCACTCTATTCCTTGCCCTCCTTTCACCCTCCTGCATGTTCAGGCCCCGATCATACAAAATCTTTTTCACTCCATCTTTCCACCTCCAATTTGGTCTCCCTCTTCTCCTCGTTCCCTCCACCTCCGACACATACATCCTCTTGGTCAATCTTTCCTCACTCATTCTCTCCATGTGCCCAAACCATTTCAAAACACCCTCTTCTGCTCTCTCAACCACGCTCTTTTTATTTCCACACATCTCTCTTACCCTTACGTTACTTACTCGATCAAACCACCTCACACCACACATTGTCCTCAAACATCTCATTTCCAGCACATCCATCCTCCTCCGCACAACTCTATCCATAGCCCATGCCTCGCAACCATACAACATTGTTGGAACCACTATTCCTTCAAACATACTCATTTTTGCTTTCCGAGATAATGTTCTCGACTTCCACACATTCTTCAAGGCTCCCAGAATTTTCGCCCCCTCCCCCACCCTATGATCCACTTCCGCTTCCATGGTTCCATCCGCTGCCAGATCCACTCCCAGATATCTAAAACACTTCACTTCCTCCAGTTTTTCTCCATTCAAACTCACCTCCCAATTGACTTGACCCTCAACCCTACTGTACCTAATAACCTTGCTCTTATTCACATTTACTCTCAACTTTCTTCTTTCACACACTTTACCAAACTCAGTCACCAGCTTCTGCAGTTTCTCACATGAATCAGCCACCAGCACTGTATCATCAGCGAACAACAACTGACTCACTTCCCAAGCTCTCTCATCCCCAACAGACTTCATACTTGCCCCTCTTTCCAGGACTCTCGCATTCACCTCCCTACAACCCCATCCATAAACAAATTAAACAACCATGGAGACATCACACACCCCTGCCGCAAACCTACATTCACTGAGAACCAATCACTTTCCTCTCTTCCTACACGTACACATGCCTTACATCCTCGATAAAAACTTTTCACTGCTTCTAACAACTTGCCTCCCACACCATATATTCTTAATACCTTCCACAGAGCATCTCTATCAACTCTATCATATGCCTTCTCCAGATCCATAAATGCTACATACAAATCATATATATATATATATATATATATATATATATATATATATATATATATATATATATATATATATATATATATATACATTTACATGATATGTACTTTCCAACTCGTAAAATGACACATGACTTTACGAGCCAGCCTCCTGTGAGTATATGAACTTGGTACCATGAGAGAGTGAAGTCAACAAGTGCACCTCTGGTGACAAACCTACATCATCGATGATGACCTATAGCTATGCATTCAGTTCGTGTCGTTGTCGCACTCCACACTGTCTGATGGTCGGGAGCAAGATACACTCACAGCAGAGTCACAGTCTTGACTCAAACTATGGGAGGCACGAGTGTTCCGGACGCCAAGAACGGAATAACCAACCGACCATTTACACAAAGGCGCACTTACTGCTGCCCCGGATAGCCATTGTCTAACACAGGCAACACAAGGTTATACATCAGCGTACGTTAGACTGAAGGTTACCTCATAATGTACAACACCGTAGTAGTTCATCACAGGGTCAGGTGACGTTCTTGTCCCAAGGTTCAGCCACCAACTTCCCCCGCCAGAAGAAATTGTTGGCCTCATCATTCCACCCACCACAGGTCTCACTGCGCTATCTCCATCACTGTGTCGTTCACGTGATGGGTTGTAATGGGACTACGACTGCTCCCGCCGACGACCTGGTCCTACAGGTACATATACATTAGACAAACACACAAGCATAAACACAAGACACAGACAAAGACGGCCACTCTTGACTGGTTGAACACGCACAGCAGGTGCCGCCCACGCCATGCCATCCACTACACACCACACAGCAGGTGCCACACGTAATAGCATAATTATCCACCCCCGACCAACAACCTACCCAAGGGTTACTCTTGATCACTAGGTCAACACAGCTGTAACAGAAATACAAGCAGAGATAAGATAAAAGCAAGTAGAAGAATGGGAAACCTTTCTGGGGCCAACCATAACAAGAGAGACATATCAGCGCAGGTGACCTTGTGTAAGTACCATTAACCTGGCAACCGTTTCCCGTTACCTGACAGGAAAGCGCCAGAGGTAACTGTGGCAACGACCCACAAGAGGCAAGGTCAACCCTCCTGCCTGGCGCTACCACCGTGCCAAGACCACACGTGTGAACGTCCAGGTGAGTGAGTGGCCAGGCGCCCGTCAAGGTTACCACTTCTCTCCCCACACCAACCACCTACCAGACATACCACTGACTCTTCCACCAGGAGGAGTGCCACTCCTTCCCCACCAAGTGGAGTGCCACTCCTTCTCTACCAAGTGGTGTGCCACTTCCTCTGCCAAGTGGAGTGCCACTCCTCCTGTACCAAGTGGAGCGCCAATCCTTCCTCTCCTCTACCAGTGGAGTACCACTCCTTCCTCTCCTCTACCAGTGGAGTGCCACTTCTTCCTCTCCTCTAATAGGGTGGAGTGCCAACCGTCCCTCTCCTCGACGTCCCTCAAGGTTCCGTCCTATCTCCTACGATTTCCTTTCTTCAACAGATAAGCAGGTGAACTCGTAGGCTGACCACTCAACACTACATTCCTCCACTTCTCTCAAATCTGCTTCGTCACAACCACCTCCATAACCTCAGGGCTGGACAGATTTACCCAGAGGGACAAACGCAATCTGGTTAAGCTTAGCGCCTCCTGCCCATTTCTCCCCATCTGTCTCTCTCAAACCACTCAAGTTTCCTGGGATCTTCAATGGCCCGAAGCCCCGCATTACCTTCTCAAGTCTTTCCCAACAGCAATAACCTGCCCAGTATTCACAGGCGGGGTTTCCACACTCTCCAAAATCCTAAGACTATTCTTCAGCTCCCTCTACATCTCTGCCTTCGACTTTTTTTTTTACGTTCCATTTACAGACTGGCCTTCACAAGGACCTTCGTCCGTCATGTGCGAGTAGTGAACCATTATGTGTGTATATATATATATATATATATATATATATATATATATATATATATATATTATCCCTGGGGATAGGGGACAAAAAATACTTCCCACGTATTCCCTGCGTGTTGTAGAAGGCGACTAAAAGAGGAGGAAGCGGGGAGCTGCAAATCCTCCCCTCTCGTTTTTAATTTTCCAAAAGAAGGAACAGAGAAGGAGGCCAAGTGAGGATTTCCCTCAAAGGCTCAGTCCTCTGTTCTTAACGCTACCTCGCTAATGCGGGAAATGGCGAATAGTTTAAAAAAAAGAAAGAAATATATATATATAATATATATATAATATATAATATATACATAATATATATATATGGGAATGAATGAAGGCAGACAGTGTGAATTGTGTGCATGGGTATTTATGTATGTGTCTGTGTGTGTATATATATGTACACATTGAGATGTATAGGTATGTATATTTGCGTGTGTGGACGTGTATGTATATACATGTGTATGGGGGTGGGTTGGGCCATTTCTTTCGTCTGTTTCCTTGCGCTACCTCATAAACGCGGGAGACAGCGACAAAGCAAAATAAATATATATAAAAAAAAATATATATATATATATATATATATATATATATATATATATATATATATATATATATATATATATATATATATAAACAACTTGAGCAATAAGTACAGCTATGTAATATATGATGCAAGTGTTTACCCACACGTGTGCACCGCCTCTCAGCCATCAAGATGCAAGTCTATAATACGTATGTCATGCCGCTTGGGTTAAGACAGTGACATTCTGTATTTCCTACAGACCACAGCTTTATACTGATTAGTCTTAATAATTACGAGGGCAAGGTTGGCACGGGCCATTCCTACAACCCATCCTCTCCAACCTCACCTTACCTTCCTTCGTTAACACCACGAGCGAGAATATACTGAAGCATAACACACTACGGTCCACGACGCCGGAAACCGAGCCGTCATATGTGTATAGTCCCGCTCCTCCCTCACCACTCCTCATACTGATCTTGGTAATGAATAACTCCAAACCTAACATCCACACCAGTCAAATTACCCCGCCAGCAGCAACCTTTTTACCCATGACAGCTGCCATATCACTGACACCATACCTTTACCCCTGACATACAGGCACCTACCTGCCACTCCAGCCTCCCTTCACCCAACACGAGCCCATCTCGTGACGCTGGTGCCCGCCCCCTTGACGGGGGTGACACTGTGTCCATTGTGGCCCGTTACGACACCCGCTGCCCCCCCCACCTCTCCCCCCACCCTCACCTATTCTACCACCAGCCACTAATCATGTACCTTTACCTCGCGTCCTTCGTATGAATGGCGACCCATTGTCTCAAATCAAGAAAGAATGTAGGTCAACCAACGCCGCCGGAGTGCCACTGTGTCCGACAAACAAGTTCACTCACCCACTGCCGTGTTCCAGGAGTTTCCACTCGGTGCCATTTTTCTCGACGACAACTTCTGCGTTCTAAAGTCGGACGCTTCCCTTGTAAGGTCTCGCGTCGGTGCGTCTACAGGATGCGAGGGTGCATTGAAGTTCCCCCTACGTGTTCCACTGTAGGTGGGGCATGGTGGTGAGGGCGGGGTGGGTGGCGGGGCTGCTTAAGTGTTCACTTTCTAGGGGAAGAGAGAGCCGGTGTGGGCCGTGCCCCTGTGTGGCACGGAGGCTGCATAAGGACTGACCACCACCACCACCCTGGGCTGACACCACTGACCTTATTACCATGCCCGTCACCACGGGCCGACACCATCGACTCTACCACCAACCCGGACTGACACCACTGACCCCACCACTAGCCTGGGCTGACACCACTGACCTTATTACCATGCCCGTCACCACGGGCCGACACCATCGACTCTACCACTAACCCGGACTGACACCACTGACCTTACCACTAGCCTGGGCTGACACCACTGACCCTACTACCACCCTGGGCTGACACCAATGACCCCCACCGCCACCACCACCACAACTATCACTATCACCGGCCCCAGCAGTGCCACTACCGCCCCGGGCAGACACCACCGACCCGAGCACCACCCCTGCCACCATTACCACCCTGAGGCGACTCCACTGACCCTTACCACTCCCGTCACCCCAGAGACTTTTCTTATTCTGATTATTGCCACTCTCAGCGGCGAGTTGACTGCGCACGGGCTGACAACGGTGAACCCACAGCTGCCAACATCTCAGGCTGACACCAGTGACCCCACCACTGCCACCACCCTCGCTCTCGCCACCTGTCGTGACACAGTTCGCGTGTGAGGCGGTCAACTAGACGTACGGAGGAAACTGGTGGGAAAGTCAATCATGTGGTGGATGCGAGCCAGGCAGGCCAGGGTGAGCGGGCAGCTCCCTGTCAACAGGTTCACCCAAATCTAGGGAACGGATGCTCGTTCACCTCCCTGGGCCTCTCAAAGCCACGCTCAGGGGCGCACACATCACCTCAACACATAAACCAACACACGTAATGGCTCGCGATGCCGATCTTCATAAACCTCTCACTCTCACTACCTGGGACGTCTTGGATCTTGTGTTCCATTCTCGTTACCTTCCACCGCTGCAGGATGACCCGAGCCTCCCTCATGACCAGTGACTCCCGTCAGGTCGTCAGGCTGGGGGGGGGGATCTACTGGTGACCCGAGCCTCCCTCATGACCAGTGACTCCCGTCAGGTCGTCAGGCTGGGGGGGGGGATCTACTGGCGCCGTTGTTTACCATGCGACTTGTGTCTGCTGGCTGGTCCTCTTCTGGCAAGGATCCTGGGTAACACCTGAGTCCTTGACATTTTCGAAAGTTCCTGACTGGGTCGGCCATAACCCATCGATGCCTCAACTGCTATCCTCCCTCTGTCCCTCCTATCCCTGATGCCTCAACTTCTATCCTCCGTCTGTCCCTCCTATCCCTGATGCCTCAACTTCTATCCTCCGTCTGTCCCTCCCATCCCTGATGCCTCAACTTCTATCCTCCGTCTGTCCCTCCCATCCCTGTCAATCGGCTTCCTGTCTTCTTTCCCAGCTGTCCGTTGCTGTAACCGTTCAAGGAAAGACCTATCAACAGCGGTGTCGTGTGTGAACTCCCTCTGGCTGTATTTCTATTCCTTACCTGTCTTCCGTCTATTCACCCAAGACTGTCTCTCAACCGCTACTGTTCACTCCGACGTTAGTAACTTGTCTGTCTGTCTACCCTGTACCTTCTTCGTCTGCCAACCTTCCTCCGCATTTAGTTCTGCCTTTCGCCTCGCTCACACTACCCCCTCCCCCGGGCTACGCCTCTCACGTAACCTGGTCACATCCAATGCTTCGAAAAGTAAATATATTTCTGTTTCATCCTCAAATTCGACTCCATTTCATTTCTCTTCAGATTCTCTTTTCTTCAAGTTTTCGTCTGTATCAGTAGTATCAGTATAACTGTGGCATCAATCTAACAAAGACTTTTCATGACACTGAACTATTTCCAGTCCAGGTCTCGAATGTTTTTCCTCTCACATCAGCCTCGAGCGACAGGGACGATATGGACCACTGACCACCCTATGTCTGGTGGGGCTGGGGCATGGAGGGGTAGGTAATGGTAGACCTTTCTCCTCGACCGAGATCGATCAAATTCATTTCCGCCCTATTAATTCCCTCTCCCTCACTCCCACACACACACACACACTTGCTCCTGTATCTCCTTTCCACGTCCCTCTCCGGTGTGCAAGCCTCTTACCCTGGCCAGGCCACGCACAGCTAGACAGACCAATTCGTCCCACAACTACTGTGTGAAGGCTGGCAACTGCAGGGCAGGCCGACTCGCCCTCTGATCTTTCTGTTCATAGCCAAACACTGTGCAACTCTCGGCCGCCTTACGTTCCCCCGACTCCCTACCATCTGTGTCTGCCACACGCCAGGCAGCTCTACCGTGAGAGCAATTACAGACCGGGTGAGTCTTCTACCTTTCTCTCGACCTTGACGTGGACACCTTTGTCATCAGTGATCGCTGCCTTTCTTAACGAAGGCTAACCAAACTAACGCCCAGGATCTTTCACACCAGATCAGACAAGAGGTTCATCACCTGGGACAACAGTAGGTCGACTGAGGTGTGTGGGGAGGTGAGGGAAGGATACCACATCGAGCCTCTTGGATGAGGTTAAGGCACGACACTACCCCAGACACCAGCTGGGTACCACTGCACTGAAGGGCGGGGTCAAGCCTCCTGCGCTCTCAGCGAGACACGTGACCCCCTAGCACAACATAGCAACACACCGGGGGGTTAGGGAGGGAGCCCGGCAGCACAACACAGCAACAAGCCGAGGAGCAGCCCCCGCACCTTCACTGGGGATTACGTCAGTGGGTCGGCAACGCGTCACGTGACCTTCAGGGTCGACCCCAAGCGGATGCCACCTGCGACTTGTTCTCCGTTGTTTCCCACGACTACCGCGCCATCCCTTCATGATAACCTGTCTACCCTGCATACATTTCCTGCAATCTGTCCCTGAACGAAAATATAACTAACTGTGATGCTTCTAGTGCAACGAACTTTGTATCTAACAAAGGGGGAGTAACACCTTTATGCATCGGAGGCATGACAACACCATACCACACAACGCTCTAAGACTGGACGCCAACGGAACAATGAACCACCTCCTGTAGTGCCCATGTGACCCGCCACCACACACGTGACTTGGCTGCAACGGTTACTTGAATCCCTCACCACGTATCTGAACCCACGATCGTCCTCCCACACCCACCACGTCTCAACCCACCAACCCGTACATCAATTCCCAACCACAGCACCATCAGCCGGAACTACGGCCCAGCAACAGCATCTCGGGCCATATCGGCGCCTACCATGACACCTCTGACCATGACCTCTGACCTCCCGACTAGATAACGAACAGGGGACGACCTTCCCTAGGCCATAGAAACACACACTCTAGGCAGCGTCCACCCCCCAAAAAATATGTATGTAGACGTAGATACCAACGCGGCAGGGAGGAGAACACGTCGGAATGCTGGCCCTACGTTGAGACAGGTCTCCCCTGTGGAGCGTGGCCCGTGCGAGACAATCAGAGAGCAGGGCTGACCACCTGCAGGAGGAGGAGGAGAACTACATACGTGAGAGACAACACGGAATCAAGGAGGGGAGGTCACTCGTAACAAATCTCTTAGAATTCTGTTGAGTGTCTAGGCTCCGCCGCCCGCCGTCGACACAAGGGAAGGATGGCTGGACTGTGTGTTCCCCGCCCGCCACGAGCATCTGTGTGACACTGTGCCACACACGGTACTGGTTGTGAGTCTGGATCTTCATGCAGGAACATGGGGAGGAGCGAGACTACGATAATGGACAGATCATCTCACTGGAGGAGAATATGTGCCAGGGGTTCACTGCTGACACCACAGGCCCTCTTTAAGTAAATGACTCGCCAGAGACCATAGATTCATACCCGAGGATGTCTGTGTACGATGCCTGGGTCATGAGGGAAGCGTGGAATGGTAAGGACTGCATGAAACGTATGAGGGATCACACAAAACGCTGGTCTGATCAAATCCCTGATCAAATTCAACCCGAGCCAAACGTAGAGGACTGAGGACGGGACACAGAGAAAGATAACCTTAACATCGTCCAGTAGAAAACTGGACCGCAGGAATCTATGTATGACAGGGACTAGGAAAGTGGACACTATACTTAACCTATCGCCAGAACCCCACCTTAGCAGAACTGTTAAAAGCAGACACCACTGTCAAATGACATCAGAACTGCATTTAAACACAAGACAGGAAATATACGACAAACTGTTCACATCTTACATCAGGCTAAGACTAGAATCGGCTACTCTCAGCACTTTAATATTACAAGCACAAATAACTCAAAGAGAAGGTCCAGAGGAGGACAACGAAGATGGTAATAATTATGAGAACTGAGCGGCAATACCAGACATATGCCCTCTACAGAAGAAGAGTAAGGGGTGACTTGATCAGAAACTTGCAGATCACTTTAACACAAGTCCACCATGAAAATGCTGTTCAAATGATACATATCTAGAACAACCAGAAGCCATTACATGAACTTGAGCGAGAAACTTGGTAGTGAAGATGGAACAAAGTTCTATTACAGTATCACAAAGGATGTGGGATACAAGGGAAGATGAGGCATGAATTTGTGAATACTGACAGTAGTACACAGGAGTGTTAACACTGGTGTGACAGTACAAGCAGTTGGGGCACCGCGGGTGTAGACCTACCTCCCAGACAGCTTGAATAAGGAGTCCAATATACTCTCTCTCTCTCTCTCTCTCTCTCTCTCTCTCTCTCTCTCTCTCTCTCTCTCTCTCTCTCCTCACTTTAACACACACACACACTACCTTCCGCCAGTCGGACAGACGGTAAAGCAACAATAACAAGATTAACATGGACTCGAGTGACTCCCTTACCAAGGTGATGCGAGGTAGCGTTAAGAACAGAGGACTGAGCCTTTGAGGGAATATCCTCACTTGGCCTCCTTCTCTGTTTCTTCTTTTAGTCGCCTTCTACGACACGCAGGGAATACGTGGGAAGTATTCTTTCTCCCCTATCCTCAGCGATATATATATATATATATATATATATATATATATATATATATATATATATATATATATATATATATATATGGCAGACCACTGGTGCTCTTCCTAACAACTATACTATTCTGAGTAACACGTCAAGTTCATCATTACATCGCTCATTCAACAGACACGAGTCGTACACCTGAAACCTATATGTCAACCAAGGAATATATATGTATCCCGGGCTGGCTCAGCCACTGTGAGCACGGAGAACACAGAGGGGAAAACTGTACAGAGAAAGTGGATCAGAACTTGCGGGTTATTATGGCCAGAACGGAAGATGTGAGGGAAAGTGAGAGTTAAGTAATTCCGCCGGAGCGAGAGTGAGGTATGTGTGGTCCGGCTGGTGGTGGTGGTGGGGGAGTGAGAGTTGCCACACCACCTGCTGCCACCTGCACCACCACCACCACACCGACCCCAAGGTCGCCAACCCTCCAACATTACTATCACAAACAC
>NC_092240.1:22464313-22514313 GCF_036320965.1 Panulirus ornatus
AACGCCATCCACAATGTTTTGACCCAAGACACCATACAAGTAGCACGGTGGCCAGGCAGCGGAGGTGCAGCCTCCTGCACACGGTCCCACACTGGGCAGTGCAAGGTGCCAGTATGTATCAGCACTACACCACAAGGTCTGTAGGATTCGACCACATGAATTAGCTTCAGCCAAGCGAAGGAAGGTACACAAGCCGACGACTGCGGACCGTTAAACATGACAACTCAGGTGTTGACGGACCAGGAGGGGCGGCCCGCAGGCCCACACCCCCTCCCGTCATCCTTCCGTTATGTGCCACCACCAGCCAGCCCAAGGCCAACCTTCTCATCCCTCGAGGCCACAGTCAACACCCACAGTTAAACAAACTCAACATCTACAATCCCCAAAATTCGACTAACAAAAAAGGGCAAGTCATGAGGCCTACGCAAGATAAACATCGTCCTTTGTATGTCTCGTGTCGTTAATCTCGAGGACACGGCGAGGTAATGTATAACGCTGGTCAAGTATCGCTGTGGGCGACGCCTTCGGAAGGCATCTGCAGGTTCAACCCGCTAATCAGACACGACAGTCACCAGAATTCCTGTCACTCCACAAGGACAGCAGTTCCAAGTCTGCGGCAAAAACACATCCAGCGGAGACCAGACTGGCCGGCTTTCCGGTGTGGCACCGCACACACGGCTACGGCAGTGGATGTGGCCCTCCGAACCTCCTGTAGAACACACTCACCGGCCACTGACCCTCGCCCCCCCGACTCCCGTAGTCGGCTTAAACACATCTGTCACACATCACCCGACACAGAGGCCGCCCTGGGTGTAGGCTGAGTGGACCGACACCTTGGATGTATATATAATGGAGTCACGGAACACGTTATAACGACACTCCCAAAGCCAGAGCTCCTCGCCTCCACTCCTCGCAGACATTTACATCTGTCAAACTCAGCAGAGACTACACCTGTCTGGGCGTAGGCTGGGCTGGCGTGAAAGGCCTGAGTATATATGGTGCGTGTGAGCTAAAAGGTCAAGATGATAAATATGAGGGAGGAGGCAGTGAGAAAAACGAGTGGTAAAGATCCTTGTCTTTACAGAGATGAACAAAATCTCCCGCACTAATGACACCCACCTACCATCAAGCCATACACAGCTAGACCACCACTCTATGTCCAAGAGACTCCAGCGCAGTGGTAATGACCAGCCTTACCCTGGCAAGTGAACCATAGTCTACTCCTACTGAGAAACCAGTAACGTGTGACGTGAATGATAAGACACAAAGACACACACACACACACACACACACCACGAGGTCACCCGTATGACCCCCAGACAACGGCCACATACTGCACGTAACTTTACACGAGCAGAGAACCAAACCCACCAAGATTCCAGTGGTGGTGACTGTCACACAGAAGGCTTGATGCTTACACCATGTGTCTTTCTGACACGATGTCTGAGCTTCTGGTTCAACTCAGTGTCCTCCACTCTGCCTCAGGCAAATCATATGTGGCATTTCCTCCTGGCTTGGTGTTTGAAGTTCTTACATACATGTGTATGTGGATGGGTTGGGCCGTTCTTTCGCCTGTTTCCTTGCGCTACCTCGCTAACGCGGGTGACAGCGACTAAGAATTATATATATATATTTTCTTGGAACTGTAAGATCGAGGGATGTAGTCACGGTTGTCAATGAGGTGAAGGATATGGGACCAGCTCTGGCGGATGCTGTCGCCAGTGTTTGATGCCACACCCACAAACTGAGGCAGGTGTGGCCCTCGAGATGGAAGATCCCGAGTTCTCCCCCTTATGTTGTGTGTCGTCTATGTTGTCTTCGATGCTGCCTCGTGTGTACTGTCATGCCCGTTGTTGCTTCACCCAACGCGACCAATGACTGTAGGCCCGCGGCCTGACGAGCACACGATGCCCACTTGTTGTCCCGAATGTTGCCTAAGGTGGAGGCGGTATCCGTGGACGTAGCAGGTGTAGGATTCCAACCTACGGTGCGGCTCCGGCAGCACTTCGCGTCCTTGTGTGAGCAACTGCCAAGAACGGGACAATGTAAAGCGTCGAGCAATTTCAATATCACAAGGTCTCGTACGTTTCATGCACCGCCTGGTCCCCCGGACGCTTACAACTGTCCAGAGTCGACTCTCATCTTCAACACCTTCATGGTCGTTGTGTGAGCTGCTAAACTCCCGTCTCTCCTCCCAGAAATACCCACAACAAGGCTCTGTAACGTCCCCAGCATCACCCATACCTACCTACACACACACACACACACACACACACACACACACACACCATGGCCGGGTGGCACGGTGGTCAACAGTGTCGAGCAATGCAGCAACACCGAGGCAGGATCCCAGCCACATAAGAAGTGACAGGGTTCCCTGAACGGTGGTATGCATCGGTCGGTCTCCATCCGTATAACCTCCGTAGCCTCTGTAGATATTTCAATCCCCGTTTCAGCGGGCCTCACACTGCCTTGCCTGCACACATGCCTGCACGCGCGTGCACGCAGGGCGTGCAGCGTGTTCCGCCAGTCTCAAAATAGATACTTCGAAATTACACCAGCAGGAGATTGGCCCTATGGCCTTGAAGAACCCCGTCATGCAAAGACCACTCTGCCGCAGCGAACAGCAGCCGTGCAGGCGGGCCAGACACCACCTCACGGCTACATGATGTGGTCCTCCTCGAAGACCACACAACTGCAGCCCATCGTCTGGCACTGCAGTAATCACTCACGTTAATCCACCCCTTCTCAGACTCGTAGCCCCGACGGCGGTAACATAGCACGGGAGTGATGAATGAGCCAGGACGCGTCTACTGGCAAGTCATGACAGAACACTGGCCACACATCACAAGGTGACTGGTCGTTTCCTTTTGGTATCCACAACGTGAACTACCAGTGTACAACCACAGTCGGAGGGTCGTCAACACATATAAGTACATCACCACAGTTTGAGCCGAGTCGCCAGGTGGTGTCTATAGACATTGTTTATCTTAGTTTATATATATACTTATAACATGTGAGTGATGGTTGAAAGAAGCCACGTGGGCAACGAGTACCATCTGCCCTCAGAGGTAGCGGTCCAGCACGCTCTAGAGACGGTCCTCTCTCTACGACCACGAGAATCATTTAATCCATCACTGGTCCAGGTGAACTCCGGGCGACTCTCTACTGCGGGAAATAATTACATAAGAAGCATTGTCTTCGTGAAGAGCAGCGTCGATACACAGGGTGTGGGTGGGTGCACGAGCCAGGTGATACACAGGGTATGGGTGGGTGCACGAGCCAGGTGATACACAGGGTATGGATGGGTATACGAGCCAGGTGATACACAGGGTATGGGTGGGTGCACGAGCCAGGTGATACACAGGGTATGGGTGGGTGCACGAGCCAGGTGATACACAGGGTATGGGTGGGTGCACGAGCCAGGTGATACACAGGGTATGGGTGGGTGCACGAGCCAGGTGATACACAGGGTATGGGTGGGTGCACGAGCCAGGTGATACACAGGGTATGGGTGGGTGCACGAGCCAGGTGATACACAGGGTATGGGTGGGTATACGAGCCAGGTGATACACAGGGTATGGGTGGGTGTACGAGCCAGGTGATACAGAGGGTATGGGTGGGTGTACGAGCCAGACGTGCCTCCAACTTACATAACAGTCTTATGACTCGCTAATCATCACACAGCTCATTACCCAACCATCTGACGAACGATTCCGCTCAGTAACAACCGCTGCTTATGGCGTCAATGCTCAGCAAATAAGGAACTCTCTCTCTCTCTCTCTCTCTCTCTCTCTCTCTCTCTCTCTCTCTCTCTCTCTCTCTCTCTAAGCTGGAGAGAGTGAGGAAATATGGCTAACACATGACCATCCACTGTTACTGCCTCTGTCTGCATGTTAATGAACAATCAATATCCACATCAACATTCCGTTATCCATCGAGAGATTTTCAGATGACATGACTTATGGATTCGTTACACAATGACTCCGGGTTCAGTGTCACGGAATCACGGAACACTTCGAGACGTAACACGGAACACTTCGAGCCGTAGCAAGCAGAAATAACTACTATGGGACACAGTAGCAGTAATATACACATTCTCTTCCTCATATCATATGTAGAGTTATGGATAGTCCACTGCACCACAGAAATCAAGAGAAATTAATCATGCTCCCATCCTGTCCACGTGTGTGTGTGTGTGTGTGTGTGTGTGTGTGTGTGTGTGTGTGTGTGTGTGTGATGAGACCCGTCCACTGACTACAATCACATTAAGCTGCTCCTCAACTGCATCTCATTAGCCTCTTGACAACGACGGAACGATCTTCAAACACGACAATACGACCCCTTGGGTATACGGTGACCTGACCTCTGACCTGATGCTTAAGGGCGTGGTCACAGGTGAAGCCGTCGTGGGCAAGGGTCGACCCGTCGTGATGCAAGGAATGCACCATCGTGTTCCGGGGGACTTGATACGACCACAGTCAACCACCGGCAGCCAGAGCGTCCCAGGGAAAGACAGACAGGCTCACCTTAAATGCCTCCTGGCGTACTGACATTATCACCCACCTTTGTGACCCCCTGCATCCTTTTGCGCTACCGCTCACACAGGGAGCATGGGGAGCTTCAACAAATACCAATCAAACGAAACAAGGAAGTATCACACTTACCCTATATGATTACCTGACGACGTAATACACGGATAAAAGATTGTAAAAAGATATGTATGTAATAGTACCCGGTGCTACGGTGGCCAGTGGCCCCCATCTATGACGTCCAACCCAAGACAGACGGACGGACGTGGCCCTCAATAATCACACAGCACATGGTGTCACAGGACGCCAGCTGGATGGCATTAACCTGTGGGATGACTGGCTGGCCCACCGCCATGAAGGAGAGGCCAACTGCCGCATGCGGGGCTCGTAACCCACGCGTCCCGCCCCACGATGAGTGGCTGAGTCTGCTGGACACGACAGTTACGGCCATCATCCCCTCCGTGACAGCCAGCCGCTGGCCAGGTGACAACATATCTGACAGCAGGATGAATGAGTGGTGTGTAACGGAGGTCTATCCTGCGACCTTGGCGAGACGAGGAACCACTCACCAGGAGAGACAACACACGCGCACCGTGTGTGTACGTGTCTGTACACATACCATAATGTGGTCTTCAACGTAGGAGACCCAAGTGTCTATACCCGACCGTAATGCAAGAGAAAGAATCGGAACCTAGTGACAACAGATCGTATTGACATAATACTCCGTTCAACCCCTTAAATAAACATGACTTCGAACATGTGAGTCGCTCTTCAGTCTTGAGGGTGTAAAATATATATATATATATATATATATATATATATATATATATATATATATATATATACAGTCACTCCTGTTCAATCTCTCTCATCAATCATAAGTACTCACGGCCAGAGTCTACCTCACACCAACCTCATACCCTACCTCAACACCTGCAGAATGCCTCATGTCATGGGTGTGGATCAGGGGAACCACAAGGAACACCAAACACAATAAACAAACACTTCGAACCACACGGTAAGCAGCAGGGATCACCATGCACAGCAGCCACCACGTCGCACAACAGTTGGGTCTGAGCATGAGTGTGTATTTTGAACAATAAGACACCAGCTGGTGGGCCACCAAGTGACTCACTACCTGATGGTCGAGGCGAGAGTGAGGATGGGGAAGGGTTACTTCCGGGAGGGCCATAGGGTGACACATGTTACCGAGGAGGGACGGCAGGGGTCATTGTCCCTCTCTCTCTCTCTCTCTCTCTCTCTCTCTCTCTCTCTCTCTCTCTCTCTCTCTCTCTCTCTCTCTCCACATCCCGTTGTAGACACACACCCACCTGCTGTAAACATGGGCTTGATCCACATGCCGTCCCACTACTGACACCCATCCACCTCTCGTTGTACCCACTTACAACACTCATCATACCTCATGACACACCAGACAATCGGCCCGACACACTTACACCTGCGCCTCACTACACACACACACACGTAGGTCGGTGTACACTGGCTCCTCACAACGATGCTATCCTCTGCTACGTTCCAACACGCAATCCTCACCATAGCCGAGAGTCCACCCACACCTCAGCGTCCACACACACATCCACACCTCACCGTCCACACACACATCCACACCTCACCGTCCACACACACTCACACCTCACCGTCCACACACACCCACACCTCACCGTCCACACACACCCACACCTCACCGTCCACACGCACCCACACCTCACCGTCCACACACACCCACACCTCACCGTCCACACACACCCACACCTCACCGTCCACACACACCTACACCTCACCGTCCACACGCACCCACACCTCACCGTCCACACACACCCACACCTCACCGTCCACACACACCCACACCTCATCGTCCACACACACCCACACCTCACTACCTACCATACACCTTGTGCACACCTCCTCATCAAACACATTCACGAATCACACAGTTCACTACGTTTCTTCTCAAAGAACATCATTCTATTTCCCATTTTCAGTGACACAAACACCCACATCACTTGCCAATGTAGTTTGCACGGTCATGGTAACTGATGACATACACAATCCACTGTGACACGAGACTTAACCAGGGAAACGTTTATTCCCCTGAGTACACGGAGGCAGCTGAGAGAACCCAGGGCACAGTCTACTGAGGAGACACAACGCCAGGAGACGGTCATACACCGCAGCACAACAACCGTACCATCAAGGCCTCCAGTCATGTGTGCATCAACGACCGATTTTACACCAGGGCAGATTTCCCCGTGCTTTTCAGGACAGGTTCCCGTGTTGCCCGGCTGACCCACAGTGCTGGCCCGGACGACCACAGCCTGCTGGCCACTGACACACACGGGATGACCCAGTGTCGCACCCGGTCTCGTGAATGGCGATCCCTTGGCCACACAATCACTGCGAATACTTTAAAAGACGGGTTCAGGTCAGACTCCTCAGCGATTCCAATCAGCATTACCAGCTCTTATGATGGACTGAAGCACACACACACACACACACACACACACACACACACACACACACACACACACACACACACACACCACACACACAACACAAACACACACAAGAAATAAAAAAGAATTGAGGAAACCTACACAATGTGAGGCGACAACTGACTTCCTCTGAGGCAGAGATGAATACTATCGTCCAGAGAACAACATCCCCCCCTCTAACCGCCTCCCACCCATCCTGCTAAAAAAAAAAAGCCTCTCAAAATGTGCCTCTCTCTCTCTCTCTCTCTCTCTCTCTCTCTCTCTCTCTCTCTCTCTCTCTCTCTCTCTCTCATGTGACCCACAACACACGTTGCAGACACCGCTGAGCAGCACGGTGTAGGTGCCACTGGTGGCGTGCGTGCAGTCCCATTGTAAACTCAAGAAAGTCAGTATCGATGCATCGAAGGCCGTGACGCGCGATCGCTTCCCAGCCGGAGAGAGAGAGAGAGAGAGAGAGAGAGAGAGAGAGAGAGAGAGAGAGAGAGAGAGAGAGAGAGAGAGAGAGAGAGAGAGAGAGAGAGAGAGAGAGAGTGTGTTCGTTCGTGGTGTCAGCTAACCTTCCTCCTCCATCCACGTGGACACCTCAGCGATGATAACTTCAGTATTATCTACGTTCAAACAAGTTTTACTTTACCTCTGTCAGATATCAGACACTCTGTCATAAGACTGATTTGTGCATATACATTTCTTAAAATCTGTACTGTACTACTGTACACTAAAATGCAGTACTCCAACACCGTTATCAGTGTGTGTGTGTGTGTGTGTGTGTGTGTGTGTGTGTGTGTGTGTGTGTGTGTGTGTGTGTATCAATGATGTGTTTTGCGTCATGTTGTGTGGCGGGAGGGTCTCGCCCCGTGACCCGTGAAGACCTCCTCAAATAAGTAAGTGTGTGTGTGTGTGTGTGTGTGTGTGTGTGTGTGTGTGTGTGTGTGTGTGTACAGGAAATGGTCACCAGCCAGACATGTTATGAACGTTTACAATACAACGTTCCAACCCCTAAAACAGGCACACATGAGGCACATTTTCCCCTCCTCGTCCATCAGCTGACACACATCATAGCAACAACAACCTCACCACAACCAAGTTAGAAAATGGAACACCACCACAACGTGTTATAATGTAGGTGAGACTGTGTCCACCCACACTCTGGGGAAGGCCACAACCATTCAAGCCAAGCGGCCGACCTCTAAATATATCGCGGCCTTTCACGTACCGTGACCTCTCATATATCGTGACCTCTCATATATCGTGACCTCTCATATATTGTGACCTCTCATATATCGTGACCTCTCATATATCGTGACCTCTCATATATCATGACCTCTCATATATTGTGACCTCTCATATATCGTGACCTCTCATATATCGTGACCTCTCATATATTGTGACCTCTCATGTATCGTGACCTCTCATATATCGTGACCTCTCATATATTGTGACCTCTCATATATCGTGACCTCTCATATATCGTGACCTCTCATATATTGTGACCTCTCATATATCGTGACCTCTCATATATCGTGACCTCTCATATATCGTGACCTCTCATATATTGTGACCTCTCATATATTGTGACCTCTCATATATCGTGACCTCTCATGTATTGTGACCTCTCATATATTGTGACCTCTCATATATCGTGACCTCTCATATATCGTGACCTCTCATATATTGTGACCTCTCATATATCGTGACCTCTCATATATTGTGACCTCTCATATATTGTGACCTCTCATATATCGTGACCTCTAATATATTGTGAACTAATATATCGTGACTTCTCATATATTATGAACTAATATATCATGACCTCTTATATGTTGTGAACTAATATATCGTGACCTATATAATGTGAACTAATATATCAAGACCTCTCATATATTGTGAACTAATATATCGTGACCTCTCATATACTGTGAACTAATATATCGTGACCTCTCATATATTGTGAACTAATATATCGCGACCTCTCATATATTGTGAACTAGAATATCGAGACCTCTCATATATTGTGACTTTTTACGTTTTGCTTTTTTTCGTTGGAGTCTCCAGTCACGGAAAAATGTCCATATCAAGGCCGGACCTTAATAGAAATGTAGACAACGGTTAATGAAAAAAAAAAGAGAAAATGGAAAGTATTTATGAATTTTGGTAGGAGGTGAAAAACCTGTCTTTTGAAATGTGCCAGGTCATAGTTATTGGGAAAGACATGAGAGGGTAGACAGTTCCTAAGCTTCGAGGTGTAAGGAAAGAAAGAAACAATTATCAAAATGGACCATCCATGAGTTGCCAATGACCTTACAGTAAACGTGTGACGCAGCAGCTTGCCGAGTATTGCGTGGTCTAGCCAGTGGTGGGGGGGCACACAAGCAGCCAACTCTCGGGAACAAACCAAAGTAATTCCTATAGAAGATGGAAAGATTACAGCGTAGGGTAAGCGGGCCAAGTCTTGAAATTAACCTGAGAGAGTTTACAACTCGGGCCGCTTTCGACTCAACTCTGTCCTTTTAAGTGAGGATACAGAGCTAGAACCACCCCAGATGTGAAAGCAGTACTCCAATACAAGGACGAGTAAATCCTTCCTATAAATGAAGCAACTGTTCAGAAAGAAATTTCGACATCTAAACAAGTCTCCCAGTTTCTTAAAGGCAGACTCGGCTATTTTCGTAATGCGGGGTTTCCAAGAAAGAGTGGATGTTAAAAGTAATACTAAGAATATTCTTTAACTCATGAGGTGGTATAACAGAACCGTCATAAGGAAGAGGAAAGTTGTGAGTCTTCGACAGAGAGATGGTTAGAAATTGGGTTTTGGAGGCATTAAACATAACCAATTTCGTCTACTCCATTGTGACGGCCTGTCCAAGTCTGAGTTTACTAGAAAAAAAAATATGAGTCGAGATGAGCTACAGATCGAGTAAGAGAAGGAGCATAATTGAAGGATGTAGAGTCGTCAGCGTATGGGTGCACCTGGTTATATCGCTTACAAAAGGGAGAAAAAGTATAGGAGACAGGACAGAGCCTAGAGGGGACACCGCTGCTGATGGAGAAAGACGATCCATGAACAACCACAGAGACAGATCGGCCAGAAAGGAAACTAGATAAGGGGGAGCAAAGTGAGGGAGCGAAGCCAAAAGATGGGAGCTTAGAGAAGCGACCCTGATGCGACACCCGGTCAAAAGCCTTAGGATATATCAAGGACAAATGCATAGGATTCCCCGAAATCTTTCATGGACGAATATCATACAATAGTAAGAAAGAAGAGAATATCACCAGTGGATCTCGCCTCACATAATATATCGTGATCTCTACTACACCGTCCATTACTTGACCTTCCAATGCGAATGAGGTTACACACTCGAGAACACATTACCTACGTACGACAACAGCCTCCACCTGACTCACATGACCACGAGGAGACTTGAGGTAGGGACGAGACCCATTCACGCGGTGGACTACCATCCCGTTACCAAAGTAAACAACGTGTTCCATTCACAAGGTGGGAGGCGTTACCAGCGGGCAGTTATGAAGCGAGGGGCGAGACCACAGCCTCGTCTTTTCACAGATCCCAACAATGGGTAACATCCTGGTGTTGGCTGGGGACTCCCGCACCGCTATCCACACACACACACAGAGCTGGGCGTTGCCTCTCCTCTCACAACCTCGAATCAAGACGAATGACTAGATCTAACCACTTGAGCGCCATGACTTCAAAGAAAAAAAAAAATACAATTGGGCCTTCGAAAGACGATATATCTGCAGTACGTTTTACATTTTACAAAAGACGAGCATTACTTGCACAAGTGGCGGCAACTTTGTTCTTACAAAACCGTGTGTCTCCATGTGAGACACTTTACCTGGGAAGGTGGGACACTTTACCTGGGAAGGATGCTTTCCTGGTTGATCTTTCCTGCATCCTTAGATGGTGCTCGACGGCCGACCGGCGCTGCCTCCTACATCACTAGAGCAGCTGCATACACACACACACACACACACACACACACACACACACATTTCAGTGTGAGTGTGTGTGGGTACACAAATGTTCGAAGACATTTTATATATACACAAGGTTAAGAGACGGGGCAACACGAGTGTACTGCTCTCTCCCCGTCACACACAAAGTGCAATCGAGAATTAACCATAACCCTACACAACATCTGCCAACATACACAGACCAACACGTACACATACACAGGTCAGCACTAGGCCTTGCCCTATGCCAAGCCAGGTATCGCCTCCCTGAATCATTCCCAACATGAAGCTCCATAAACCTGGTATCAATCAGTGTTCTTGTCTTCGTGTGGACTCCTCCTGCACATCCCGTCATAATCTACGGTTATAATGGCTACCTACAAAGGTTTATACACCCACCCATCCCACCCCAATGAGTTTCTTGCTATAATTCCCGTTTTCTTTTCCCAGCGGCAGCCCTGCCCTGATGACTGTACTCCAGATCTTCCCGCACCGGCCATCTATCTCTTCTTGAATCCCTGCGAGCTATTCCCCAAACATCCAGCGTGTGCACCTTTTTCTTTCCCTCGTATCTATACATGAATCACTTGGACACATCTGTCTAGGGTGTATGCTCTTCTACACGTTGCCTCGTGTCATGTGGTCGTGGTGGGGGCGGCAGCGACCCGCCCTCACGAGCCCTGAGGAAATACCCACTGCCAGGATCACAAGGACGTCCCGACCCGACCCGACCCGATCCACCATGACTCTCTACCCCCACATGACAGATCAAGGTTCCCGCGTCAACACGTATAATGACCTTGAACACGACCCCTTGGGCGCGTTGCTTACCGTGTGAACAGGCATGTAAACACCAGGCTGAGGCATGGTGTGTGTGTGTGTGTGTGTGTGTGTGTGTGTGTGTGTGTGTGTATGCGCGCGCGCGAGGGGAAGAAACTGTGGACGTGGCTGGCTGCACGAGTGCTACGGGAGCACCATAAAAGGGGTTTCTTTGGGTACTATATATATATATATATATATATATATATATATATATATATATATATATATCGTGCAACACTTCATCACACCAAGTAACTAAATCTACTGACACACATCTGGGCAACCAAATGAATTCGCATTATCACATCAACAACAATAAAGGCATATGTTAACCTCTGTCTTGAGCTGCTACGTCAAATCTTCGCTGCGTCTCACAGACCACATGATCAAGCTATGGGCCTCCCTGGGTGTTTCTCCCGTAAACACGACGGTGGTCAACAGCGGCCATGCGGATGACACACAAACAGAAGCATTGTGGAGACGGATGCAGGACAACCAAAGCTCCTCCTTGAAGGATACAACAGCGGACTAACTGTAACAGGACGAACAATCCTACCAGGTCACCGCCGTTCCTACCTTCCCTGGCACATTCCACATGACCACACGAACGCCCATGAGCTCCAGTCACACGCCCCGTGCTCAGCCATCCCGTCCCACAGTGTATTACAAGTCACAACATTAGATCTACGAAAGGACACGACACAACGTGTCCTGCGTGGCGTCTGGGATGACCAGCCGCGTCGTACACCCGCGCACGCATGAGGGTAGTGGCCACGGCGGTGTTATGAGAGGGATGATCGTTCCTACAGTACTTGAGGAGAAGCAGCCTGGAGACTGAACATCTTTTTTAACTGGGTATATTGTACGGCCACGGACGCGGCTGGACCAATCACGACAGGCGACCACCGTTCGGCCTTGGGGAGAGCGAGGGAATCACTCGTCCTAATGGAGCAAGTGGACTGTCCAATGACCCTGAGGAGCCTGGTGCTCCTGTGGTGTTTCAACTCTCCCGGGCTGGTCACTCACTACACGGGCATTTCCTCCAGTACATCCTGAGGGCTAGGCTGTCCCATACGGTAGGCTCAGGGTGCCTGTGGGTGAGTGTTGGTCATAGTCTCTGTCATCATAAGGTAATTCCTCCAACGCAGAAGATTAACGAGAAAGATAAAACACGTCTCTCACCGCCTGGTGACGACACTTGGGAATGTGCTGGGGGAGGGAGGGAGTGCCTACGTGAGCACCTGTCTTCCTCCCCCCCACCTCCGCCTCCCAAACTGTCCCACCCTCCTCGAAGTGGTAGGCGTCCCAGCCCTTCGTCCACATCACTGTCGTGCACAACGTACTCATCCACCTACCTCTTACCTGGACTCACTGTCAGCCGCTCACTCTCCCACAGACATCCTCCCTCACTTACCTGAAAAAAAGATGAAAAAATACATTTAATAAATATCTTTCCAATGGATACGAATTTCAGTGTAAATTATGCCAAATGTCTCTTACTGTATTGACGAGGAACAGTTATGTAACATATCAACTCAATAATGACAATTATTTACCTATTCACTTATAGTCATCCCGAATCCCTAGCTAAAGTGGCCCTGGTGCTGATTACGACCCCTTTCCCAGGGATCTCCTGCCGCCCAAGGCTGTGCTTCATCCACCAGGAGAATACACTGTACCCTGTTACGTCAACAAACAATGATGATTCAGCCTAAACAAAGATGACCTCTCACTTGTAGCCTAACCTCAAACATGTAGAGTCCGCTAACTCTACAATAAGCATGCATATATATATATATATATATATATATATATATATATATATATATATATATATATATATATATATATATTTATATTAAGCATACAATTCGCCATTTCCCGCATTAGCGAGGTAGCGTTAAGAACAGAGGACTGGGCCTTTGAGGGAGTATCCTCACCTGGCCCCCTCTCTGTTCCTTCTTTTGGAAAATTAAAGAAAAACGAGAGGGGAGGATTTCCAGCCCCCCGCTCCCTCCTCTTTTAGTCGCCTTCTACGACACGCAGGGAATACGTGGGAAGTATTCTTTCTCCCCTATCCCCAGGGATATATTTATATATTATCTCTGAGGATAGGGGAGAAAGAATACCTCCCATGTATTCCCTGCGTGTCGTAAAAGGAGACTAAAAGAGGAGGGGGAGGGGGGGCTGGAAATCTTCCCCTCTCTTTTTTTTTTTTTTAGATTTTCCAAAAGAAGGAACAGAGAAAGGGACCAGGTGAAGATATTCCCTCAAAGGCCCAGTCCTCTGTTCTTAACGCTACCTCGCTAATGCGGGAAATGGCGAACTGTATGCTTTATATATATATATATATATATATATATATACGAACAAAGTGGATAGGAACGCGCACCTTCACAGAACATACTAACTTCCAACAGCCAGGATCGAACCCGGGACCCCTGTGCAAAAGGCGGGAATGCTACCGCTAGGCTATGGGCCAGCTCCATAGCCTAGCGGTAGCATTCTCGCCTGTTGCACAGGGGTCCCGGGTTCGATCCTGGCTGTTGGAGGTTTGTATGATATATATATATATATTTCATTTATTTATTTATATATATATCCGTGTAAGCAGGCAGAAAGTTTTATACTAGCCAGTTCAGCACCAATGCATATGTAACATTTACTAGCTCTCAGGTGTTATTTTTCTATGTTCCTCTCCACACGTTTTGCTTGGTCAGATAATGTGTGGATTCATTATCCTATATTCGTTCTCAGTCTATTCTTCGGATGCATCAGACGTTTGATCACACGAACACACTCAAATCGATTATATCTGATGTAGTATAATATACACAACAAACCAGGAGTGAATCACATCTTTAGGAGCTACAGATGAGAGCGGTGACTGATGTAATGTGCTGATCCTTAGAACGTGTTCCCTAAGAGTTCATGCTTGGTCGTGTGGGTGGGAGAGGTCAAACTTGTCGAGTGGACGGTCTGGAGGCTCTGTCTGAGGTCACTGCACCTCAGAATGTCCTTTGATGGTAGTAGAGTGTGTTGTCACTCGGGGTTGTTGTTGGGTATGGTGAACTAGTACACTCTGCAGAACACTACATCATCACACCCAACAACAAACTGGAATTGTTCATCGAAGTTTCCATAAAAACCAGATGTCTCCAGCCTATCGGACTGACATACGCATCCTGGAGAGAACAGACAGGAACACGAACCTGCAACTTCCCTGCAAATCGTCTGAACAAACCGTTTACAACAAGAACAGGAAACAACCTCACACACCACAACAATAACCCACAACAGTCAACCCATGTAGTTTACAAGCACTCCTGCCTACCTGAAGGTTGTAAACTTTAAAAACAAGCGGTATGACCACTCCATCACTCACTCGACGCTTAACACGTCATTCTTCAAAACAGAGGCACTAAATTACGTATGCAACAGCAACACAACATGAATCTCTCGTCAGCATCTTACTGAAAACACGATGATGCTGAAACATTGCCACGACCCTACAAGACTACAGATAACAAAAGCCTTATGTACTTAAAGAAAATATAATTCTATCATAAATCACGAGGGTTATGGACAAACTAGAAGAACAAGTATTCTCTACCAATATCCCAAATGACTCCACTCTATCTCCACTGAATTTCCCAGGTGCGGGGACCTCATGCAAACAGATGACGCCACGAGTACGACCCGTAACAAGCACAATGCCACTCATGAACTCCGAGGGAACACGGTCCACGTATCTATCTACCGCTCTCATGTGCAACACTCAAGATGTTAACCATTTCTGTTCAGTTCTCTATATCGCGTTGCATCCTTTATAATCAACTTGACTGAAGATATTCGTGTGTCCAAAACGTTTTATATATTTAAAGAATAAAGTGAATATGAATATATGACGTTTAATTCACATTTCATACGTTGAAGCAAAAACTTTGCTGAGAAAAACTGAAAAATCAACATAAATAGGCGAATGTTAAATATGCATTGGCGTTTTAAAAAGTTTATGAAAAAAAAACTCTTCCAAATGAATTGTCCCAGAAGCCCTTTTCCGGGACTTGTGCAGCTTCAAGGCTGCGTTGCTATCAATAGCATGGAAAGTGTGGTTTCTTCGGAGCCAGAATTTTTCTAAAGAAACTATTCTTCCAGTGACGAGGATAAAAACCTCAGCAAAGTTGGTTTTTCCACTCGCGGCCTAACCTCATCAGTCCGAGTCCAGTAAATGCTTCGTGTATCCGGGCGTCAGTTTTCTTGGTACGAGGTCCTGGTACCGTGGAGAGGATCAGGAGAATAAGGTGGGAACCAAGTATCACGGTCAGCGTACGTAAGGCAGGGGTCACTGGACACGAAAATAATAACACGCCAGAGGGTAACATGGCAAGGTGGACCGAGAGGATGAAGACTCCAGCACTCTGCTAATATGTTAAGTAAACAGACCCAAGAGAGCGTCAGTTCTCTGGCATTGTATCCTCATCAAACTGTCCTCTGGGATACTATGAACCCCTGATCCTACAGCTAACTGGACTTTGCGGCCAATCCTCAACACAAGACCCACTTGAATGACCCCCAGCATACATGCCATGTCTGAAGAATGACCCCCAACATACATGTCTGAAGAATGACCCCCAACATACATGTCTGAAGAATGACCCCTAGCATACATGTCACGTCTGAAGAATCTGGTAAAGTCCCTGATGTGTGACACGTCACACCAGCACAATTACTATGAGTTATACTCATGGGTGCCAGGCTCATATTGGGAACATGGCACTTTATCTTAGGCAATGTTGAAGACCCATCACCATCTATACACCACCTTTATCTTGGGCCATGTTGAAGACCCATCACCATCTATACACCACCTTTATCTTGGGCCATGTTGAAGACCCATCACCATCTATACACCACCACTGTTATCATGGTAGGTATCGTCCAGCAGAACCCACACGGAACGAAAACGCTGGCGTACTCCATGCACTGCTACGTGACCCGAATCACTGCAGAGGACCTCTGAAGCAACTACAGCAGTAGCATCCAGTGAATCTGGTCCAGCAAAAAAAAAAAAAAAAAAAAAAATGGTGAAATACGATCGACTTCAGATATAACCCGCGCGTGATGAAGGCATCTAAGGGCATAAGGGCACCCACTCGTGGCCTGTGAAGCCATCATGGGAAGCGAAAAAAAATATATATATATTCTTATATACGGACGATAACTTTAGTGAGCGCTAGGGGTATTCCCCCCTTGTAAGATCTTAAGGTTAAGGCAAGGAAGATTAGGTGGTCACTTTGTTTCTGCCCCCCACCCCACCCAGTGATGGCCCCCAGGCAGCATCCCCCTCTCTCTCCCCCCAAAGCTGCCGCTCCTCCTCCGGGGAAGATCCTGGGTTTTACCAACCATCGGCCCCCGGCCGGCTCTTCAACCCCTGAATATCTTACTCTTACGGTCTTTCTGCCCGTGAGTTGGGGCGAGACGGGGCCTGCCGGGGTCAGTTGGCGAGCGGCCACCGCCAGCGTCACCACGCCATCGCTACACGGTAGGTACGAATGCCTTCTCCCTCACCCCACCTCCCTCTGTGTTCGACCACTCTACTCACCCCTGGAAATCGCACTCGTCGTCCGTGAAGTATATAACCGATAACCTGGTGAGGAGGACCCCCTCTAGCCCGGCCATATTCTTTTTATCAAAAAACGAGAAACGATCCCCCGGGGTTTGTTAAGGGCCAGGGTACATAGAGGCCGACTGCCTCACGACTGGCGACGACCCTGCTGGGTCTGTCAGGCCGAGGCGAAGGTAAACCACCACCCAACAACACCTTGTGGTTAGTCTGTGGTCCCTCGTGTGATAACAATGACTGATGTACCATCATTGTGAATGTCTCCATCACTGTAAATGTCTCCATCACTTTAAAGGTCTCCATCAATATGCAGAATGATGCCCAGAGCCACGATCCCTCCATCCACAACACTCTCCCACACAGTACAACACCGTAACATCTCTCCCTCCTGACCCGTACCCACTGTCTCTGCCCCGCCACCCCCAGCCTTGGTTTCCCTCCTGCCCGTCTCCAATAAGTACTGCAGAGGTAAACAACAGATCCCGTAGACTGTACTGCTGCTCTGGTGGACACGGCCTGAATAATTCCAAATGCTTGCGTCAAACATCTCGGTGTTTCTGATGAAAACAAGGTGCCACAGTAACTGTGGCACACAGATGGACGAGGTTATGTGGTGGCTGTGCACGCCATCCGTCCGATCTAAGATACGTATCTCGGCTTAGCAATCTCGACTGCCCAAACATCTTTTACGGTTTCCATGCTTAAATACCTACATTGTTAACTACTTCATGGAGGGAGGCGGCTCTCCACCTCCTACAAGGGGCTATTTCCCAGAACACCACAACCCCACATCACTCCCCCCGTTCCATCCGTATATCTGCGACTTTGGATCAGTCTTAACAGCAAGGTGTCGGGCGCGTCGTGTTCACTGGGGTAGTTCCATCCTCTGTACTACCCGCTGCTCATACCCTGCAGGTGTCCAGGGAGCAACTCCTCTTGTCTCCCAACAGCTTCCAGGAGCTCTAAGGACGACAATGGCCCGTCCGGCACATGACACTCTCTTCATGACGCCTACACTCACGACTGCTTTCCATTATCCCAAGAGATGGCGGAGTAAAACTTCTTACAGTATGACTCAGTAGTGTCAAACTTCTCACATATACAGCATGACTAAGACAGTGTCAAACTTCCCACAATACAGACCACAACACGCTATGTATACCTCAACATGACCACTCACCAGCCTTGTCGGTTGATATAATCCTTGGCAGAAACACACATCGTTTTGTGCTGTCTATTTCGTTCTTCTCCGATCCATACTCTTCCCTGCAACACCCCGCATCCTAACCTTGATTTCATAAAGGCAAGTCTGACCTAAACCATATCGGTCAGGTCCAGGCTTGGAGTGAACGCAAGGGTACACTCAAGACAGTCTCAGACCTGAACCCTGTGGCTATGGTCGTATGCTCGTGACGGCGAGGGTGTAGGTGCGTTTGTCGAGGGTGAAGTGAATCATCTAGGTTCATTGACAGTGCACTGAGGATGAGCTTGGTGACGCCTCCCCCCGTACTGAACACGATGTTGCGTGATGGCGTCTGTAGGTCAGATGCAAACATTTCCTCAAAACCGTGGACGAGGTCAAGTCGAATACGACACGACTTTCCTACCACCGTCCGGCGGTGAGTGCCTGTAATACACACGACTAGGTTGTCCAGCACGTGGGCCCCGAGGGGTGTGATGAGTGAGTGTGCAGGTTGGAAGACGAACACATAATGCTGGCACGATGATGGGAGTGCAGGAGAGCCGGGTGGTCAAGCAAGGCGAGTGGGGAACGAGTCTGGCTCCTTAACAAACTCACCCACCGTCAACTGTATACTTTCTCGTCGTCTTTCTATGCACGTGTGCAGCTTCACAAGCTCAGGACACAATCAAAAAGAAAAATTCTATAACCGTATGACCCGATGCTACTCGGTGAAACCCCCCATGAACGAACAACACTGTGAAGGGGAGTCAGCATAGCGTGTTGGATGACGGACCTGCGAGCGGATGCCACCATAAGCTACGTAACTGCATCCGTGAGGGTAAACGCCTCAAGGGTGTCAGGTGAGGTGGGATGGCATGTGGATCTGAAGAAGGGTCAGGGCGTGCCGTCTACTTTGAGGACTCTGTACTGTGACAACAGAGGAGTGAATGTTGAAACAACGGAGGGAGAGAGTGTACAGGGCAGGCAAGCGGCTGGAACTCTCTGCACACATCGAGAGACAAGAAGGTAATTTCCCAGGTGCGGTGGAGCCAGTCGGTGGGAATGTCAGTCTACCCCGATGTATGAAGGTGAAGCGTGGGTGTGTGTGTGTGAGAGGTAAACGACAAGGAAAATACCAGATACAGGGAGGAATTTCATGTGATGCAAGACGAGCGGCCAACATACGAAACGAGGATGTGATGGGGAGCTAAAGCAACGATAAGGAACGGTTGAAAATAAACAAAATAGAATGAATGTTTAAAAAACGATGATAAATAAGGTGTATACAAGGTAATGATCTGGTGGGAGGGGAGAGACCCTAAGGTAGTGTGAAGGGAGTGAGAGAGGTGCTACCATGCAGGGGTGAGGGTGAGAGAGGTGCTACCATGTAGGGGTGAGGGTGAGAGAGGTGCTACCATGCAGGGGTGAGGGTGAGAGAGGTGCTACCATGCAGGGGTGAGGGTGAGAGAGGTGCTACCATGTAGGGGTGAGGGTGAGAGAGGTGCTACTATGCAGGGGTGAGGGTGAGAGGGATATTACCGAGGTGTGAGCGGTGCTATCATGCAGGTTTGAAGGCGAGAGGGGTATACCTTGCATGTGAGAGGGTGTTATCATACTGGTGTGAGGATGAGAGGGGTGCGACCATGCAGGTGTGAGGGTGAGAGGGGTGTAATCATGCAGGTGTGTGGAGGTGACGGGCGACATCATCTCACAGTGTGTGTTGAGTTTGCACACGTACCGAACTACATTTGAGGATATTCTTCGTCAACCATCCATCTGGACAGTGATGAATCAGCCGGATACTGATATACAGAGGGACGAATACCACAAAGATACCCACCATGACACCACAGACGACCATGAAACACTCCCCACCACAGCAACATACAGCAAACCATCGTACACTACCCCACCACAGCATCAGATATATATCCATTACACTTTCCCCACCACAGCACCACTCACTCCCTACTGGACAAAACCACTACACTCCCCCACTACAGACACAACCACCCCACACACTGCCCTCACAACACAACCATCACTCACTCCCCCCCACCAAAAAAACGCTCCCGCTTACCCCGTACACAGGACGCTCACCTACAGCCTCTGTACCAAGTCCTCTTATAAAAACCTACTTCAGAAACTTGACCTTGGAGAAAAGATAAGTCACTGAACTCGACACAACGTTCTCTAATATTGTTTGAAAATGTGAAATTCCTTCGCCCTAAGACGCAGATCTCCCACCTGCCCCAAGAATGCAGGAGTACCAGGTTTCCGGAGTTTTAGAGCAATAAAATCAACGCAGGCGGAATAGCCTCAGACGGCCGGCATGATGCCCCGGACGCCCGCACCCACGCACCAATGTAAGGAAAAGTACAGGGACGACGACATGAATACCCATTCTCAGGTGCTCGTGTCGAGCGTCTTGGTGATGACCAGATCCGTCGCCCTGTGTCACGCGAGCACAGACGCGTCAAGGCGTACACAGAGACACGGACAATCTAGCACAGTACGCAACAAAGACGAGGAATGGCCACAGAAGAAGGCAGCCCCGCCCTGGATACATGTCCTTGAAGGTGAACCCTAAGGAAGCGACACGTGTAAGAGTCAAGGACCATGGAAAAAAAAATAATAATGGATAAAACTGAAAACTGTAACGTCATGAAAGTGTGGGGGCGTGGGATACGATGCACTTGGTCATGCCTCAAGGTCGGCAGCCACACACACACACTACCCATGACGAGGGAAGCACCCAGCCAGAGTGACACACACACACTACCCATGACGAGGGAAGCACCCAGGCCAGTGTGACACACACACTACCCATGACGAGGGAAGCACCCAGCCAGAGTGACACACACAAATATGGAACACGAAAAACCTGTGGTAAAAAACACAGAAGACAACGGCGGGTGCTCTCACGCCACCACCACATGGCATGTTCCTCCGCACTCGCGTCTGTGGGTCAGGCTGGTTCATCTGGCCTCTGCATCCAAGACCGAAACTCTCTCCTCCATCCTGGAGACGCAACTGGTTCGCCCCGTCCAGGTGCACAGCGACCACTCAGGGTCTAACCTTCAATAACTTGGACATCCACTACTTCAGGTATCCCTGACTCTCTCTCTCTCTCTCTCTCTCTCTCTCTCTCTCTCTCTCTCTCTCTCTCTAGCATCGGCCTCTCCTTGATCCAGCACCGTCGGTGACTTTCAGTCTCCATCCTCCCCAGCACGGCTCCCATGTGGTTACATCTACTGACGATATTCTTTCTTGACCGAATCGTGTACCAGGTTACCTCCCCAGCAGGAGGTTGGTGAACCTCACTCCGTGGCGTTCAAAGTTCCGACAGCTGTTGCTAGTCTAACCTAAGTCCTCAATTTCTCAGCACACATCCTTAACATTTCCCTTTCAGCAGTTGCCAACTCAATTCTTCCAGTTCTGTCCGACCATTGTTGACAGACGGCCCCAGCCTCTCCTTGGTGTGCTATGGACAACGGTGTTCCTCTGGGTTGTATTCTTCCTCCCACCCTCCTTGTGGTTTTCTTTATCACTGATCTCTATCAATGAATTAATCTTATGCAGATGACTCTGCCCACCTGAATACCAACCTTGCTCGGCTGTCTGTTCTCTCGCCTTACTACAATGACTTCCTTCACACGGCTGCTGAGTCAGTATGCCTCGCACGGAGATGCATAACCTAATCAATTTCAATGTTTCCAAGACCCAGTTTGTTTGTTATATATCTTCAAAAGATACTATTGTTCATCTCCTTAACTATACATATTTCGTATTTCATAATCGTTCTCCTATCATCTCCTAACACTATCAAAGCTAACACTACCTCCACAAATATTTGGAGGTTATGCTCAGGGGTACACTGTGGGGCTGAATGCTATGGACAGAGATGGTCCGTTACCCACGTATGAGGGAGGTCTTTACTTCTCTCGTTCGGAATCAAACGACAGTTCGCCTTGTTGTCATTCCCTTTATTTCGCTCTTAAACCTCTCTCTCTCTCTCTCTCTCTCTCTCTCTCTCTCTCTCTCTCTCTCTCTCTCTCTCTCTCTCTCTCTCTCTCTCAGATATTCCTGCTGGCTGTTTCCCCAAGCTAGGTGACTTTCAACACCTAAAAAGCAAAGCCAGTCTTACAGACATCATCACCGTGCAAGTAATGTGGCTAGTCGTAGGGCAGCCGAAGCGGACGTCAGTTAGTTTCCTTCCACAGCTCAAACTGTGGAACTCTTGACGCTCTGAGGCGCTGTCAGACTCCTACCATGTCCTCCTTCAAGCGACGCTTGCAGATCACCTGACACGGGCACTGGAGAGAGGATGGAGGAGGAGGAGGAGGAGGAGATATACAGAACCCACATGAGAGGGAGGGAGGCCGGCGTGGGCTGCAGGAAGCACAGGCACAGTCAAGGCCAGGCCTCCTTTACGACGAGTGTGCGGCAATAAAACTGTACGACTCTCCTGAGCGACAGAGACAACGTTATGGCCGTAACACACACACACACACACACACACACACACTGCACGAGACATGTTCGTTCTTATATGCCACACTTGGGGACAACTCTGTGGGAAAAGAAGAGCGTCAAGAAGTTACCGAGAATACTGTGGCCGTACCTATTACAGCCTTCAACTGAGGACCTTGACTGGCGTGCATCAAGCGTGCCAACAATATATATATATATATATATATATATATATATATATATATATATATATATATATATATATATAAGGGATCTGTGGTTTCCGCGCATTATACATGACAGCTAGACAGTGAGAACGAATGTGGCCTTTGTTGTCTTTTCCTAGCACTACCTCGCGCACATGTGGGGGGAGGGGGTTTTCATTTCATGTGTGGCGAGGTGGCGACGAGAATGAATAAAGGCAGACAGCATGAATTATGTACATGTGTATATATGTATATGTCTGTGTGTGTATATATATGTATACGTTGAGATGTATAGGTATGTATAAGTGCGTATGTGGACGTGTATGTATATACATGTGTATGTGGGTGGGTTGAGCCATTCTTTCGTCTGTTTCCTTGCGCTACCTCGTTAACGCGGGAGACGGCGACAAAGTATAATAAATAATATATATATATATATATATATATATATATATATATATATATATATATATATATATATATATATATATATATATAATCCCTGGGGATAGGGGAGAAAGCTAGGGACTGCCTGATAAGACCGGCTGAGGAAAACGTTTAAGCACGTCTGACACGAGCACAAAAAAAACTGTGTGAAAAATGAGATATGAAAAGGAAAACCGGGTCAGTACAGACACCAAAAAAAAAAAAAAAAAAAAAAATGGAACCTGTTCAAAAGCATATAATATACAGAGCTTCATACATATAATATACAGAGCTTCATACATATAATATACAGAGCTTCATACATATAATATACAGAGCTTCATACATATAAGAGCCTATAATCCAACACGTCTCATATAAATCATACTATAATCTCTAACATCATCACCTACGTTCATTACAAGCTTTCTGTTTTCTACCTTAAGACACAAGAAAAAATTTCTTCCTCGGAGACACTCATGTGTATCTTCCCATACACTACAGCAGGCAGGCACGTCGCAACATTACCAACAACACGACATACCTCAACATACGATTCAATAGGCGACGTTACTGAGCGTGACGCCTGTCGTACAACGTGTCTGTGTGATGAACGTCTGGCTGGTACATCAGGGCGCCCCTTCACCCACGACGGCCTGGGGAAGCGCGTCTACGCTTCCATATACGCACGCACGTTGGCCGCGAAACCACGAGTACGTACGCTGCAGGGAACTGCGGGAAATGCGTCTTCCTCGTACAGACGTGAATTAACGCACATATCACGGACATAGTCCTTGACCAGGTCAGACGTAATATCTATGTTCGTTACCTGTATCGATTTTAACACCCCCCTCCCCCCCTCCGTACATGACGATGTGACCTTTGTGTACAATAAGAAGACACTTGGGGCCTGATGACCAGGTGTGTGACCTGACCTTTCAAGCCATCATACCCTGGGGTCGTACCGCTGTGCCTCAAGGGGTCGTACTGCTGAGGTGAACAGGTTAATCCAAACGAACATCATAGTTCTCTGCTGGAGTATATGTTCCTGACCTGTGTGTGTGTGTCTACATTCCTCTCTCTCTCTCTCTCTCTCTCTATATATATATATATATATATATATAAACGTACCACCCAACGAAAAAAATAGATGTTATCCCCAGGTTTGGAAACAAGACACACGACCCTGACTTACGTTATAACGAGGGTTTTTTACCTGGCATAATGTATGAACGCTGACACACACACACACACACACACACACACACACAGCAACTCAAACACATCAACACCAAGAGACAGATGACTGTCTGTTTCTCTCGAATCAACCCAGCAACGTATAGGTTCTGAGGCCCCGTTGTGAGGTCAGGCGGTACGGCGCTGACGGTCGAGCTGCTGCCGCCCAGTGACAGGTTAGGTCTGACGACCAAAACACTAGTCCCCGCTGTGAGGTCAGGAGGTACGGCGCTGACGGTCGAGGAGGGGCTGCTGGCCAGTATCAGGTTAAGCCTGACGACCCAAACATATATATGGCAGGACGTGGGATGAAGGGCTATTATATCTCTGTCCCCTGGGCGGAGCCAGTGCACGGCAGGATCTAGGGTGAAGGGCCATATCAGCGATGTACTGAGGACGAAGCCAACATTACATACCAAGACCGACAGACGGGAACATAGATGGAACAGCTGTACTGGGTCGTACCAGTCAATACATGTAAGAAAAAAAAAAAGTTACCAGGCGGGTGGAACAACACGACGGAACTCCTTATCTACAGGCGACCATTGCTCGACTTGCCCCCATGTTAATCTGCACACACACACGATAGTATCATTCAACCAGCACAGCTCGGCATCTGACCCGGCTGCCAGCGGTGCCACTCCGAGCAGCAAGGCTGTTGCAGGGCACGACCCGCACACCACGGATACCCTCCATAATCTAGCGGCTCCTCCATACGTCTATGGAGATATTCGTCTGTTAGTGAATCTTTAAATTTGTTCACTGGACCCGTCTGTAATGTCACTCGTACCCACCAGCATAGCAGGACATCTTCGGGTTCCGGATACCGGCAATTTATCTACCTAGTTCAGGGCATCATCTGAGAGTAATTGTGATATTCAAAACAAGAGCCTTCCCAGCACGTCGGGTTGATACGAGTGATCTTTCATGTACAAATTATGAAACATGTCCTCCATGACTTCCCATGTGTAAATCATGACACGTCTCTCTAATCATCGTTCTAGATAGCAATTTCAACTGCTTTCATCTGTTTCCAGCATTCTCTTTGCTTGACCAGTCACTGTGGACTGTGAATGATCTCTGCACATTCTTCCTGAACTCGAGCATCTCGTCCTCTGTGAAGGATTACGTTAGCACACCACGACATTCTAGTCTAGAGAATGTACGTAGGTACCTACGTACGTTAGGCTGTTAACAATACGTTTACCTTCTCTCCTCTTGACAGTTCGCACAATCCAGCTTAGCATTTCCGAAAAACGGCGACCTTCCTCCGCTGTGCTCCCTGTAGGTAAGGTGATCGAGCATAGATAATCATCCACACTTCTCTTGTAATTCATTTTCCTCGAGTGACGTGACCGAGCCTGCTTGTCTTCGATATCTGGTTAACCATTATCACTTCACCTGCCCCATACGTAGGCACAGGAACCTATGGAGGAAGAGGCCATCAAACATGGCCCATCATCATGTGCGGGTGTGCTGTGCTAGTCTTTCAGTATGATATAATTAGGGTACATTTTTGGATCTTTGGCATCTCTTCCTCGTTGGTACGTGCGCTGCATGAGTGGCTCCTCCTCTCTCATCAACCACGTCGGACAATCCTCTGCCACCACTGTGCCGCGGGAGTCAGTTTATATTGCCTACATCTTCCGCGTGGATCCTTTTAGAGATGATAGTCTTGGCTTACATTCACTTCCCTGATGGCGCGTGTTGTCCTGCGGTGCCTCAACGTCCGTCCTTGTCAGCGGGATCATCAACTTGTGGTACTGGCACGCTGCGTTACGATATATAAATCTCGCTTCATTCGTGACGGAGATGGTCATATCATTGTTTCTATGGAGGCGCGGTGTCTGCTGCTGAGGAGCAAATACGTCATACAAGAGCTCCATTGCGTCCGGTTACCTACGTGCACAACGGCTGACGCACCGTTTCCCGTCTAAGGCAGATATAGCAGAGTGTAACCACCACAGGGAAGAATGCCCGATGTGAGTGCCTTTCCCCACAAGATCACAGCAAGACCGTACGCACCGTAACCCCTCGGTAGATCCCTGTGGTTTCGAGTCCTGTGCTCTACAGACTTAATTCATCAACCAACATACCACTACCTACACCACCTGACATTAAGAGCACTAAGCCGTTCGCTTATCAATCAAAGATAACCGAGATCTGCTTCAAGTTTCGCGCACCGCAAAACGTATGAATGCTCACATCACGAGAGTACTTCACAGCTGCGGTGAGAGTCAGGTACACTCTCATTACGTATGCAGGACATTCTATGCACCGAGCAAAATCGCTACTTGATATTCTAAAGCGTTACCGTGTCCAGCATCTGTAGTTACAGCCTGGACTTCTAATCAAACCAACGTTAAGTAGCACAAAGAATATTCCGGCGGAAGAATCTAAAAATATAACGTAAGCGTGTGCGCATGAGTACACACACAGCAACAACGGCCACGGTGTCTAAGAATTATGTTATGGACGGAGGGAGGACGGGTGAGTGGCTGGCTGGCTGGACGAGTGGCTGGCTGGCTGGCTGGCTGGCTGGCTGGCTGGGGGGGTGGCTGGCTGGCTGGGGGGGTGGGTGGCTGGCTGGACGGGTGGGTGGTGGCGACCTTGGCAACGGAGCACAACAGTGGGAAGGTAACGGGCGCCTCCCGCCATGCTCTCCTCTCGTTCGTTCCCCAGGCAGCGCATAATTAACCAACTCTGTAACAATTTACATTATAATCATCCACCCGCAGTGGGTCTGACAAAGACCCAATGTGACTTCTGTAATGCTCCTGCGTTCGCATGGAAGGGCATGATTAACGAGCAGTATATAAATAACATCAACAAAAAATACAGTTCCTCACGTCAGCAGGACCCCGACCATGCACACTATCATCAAGATTCTGTCGCAACGCACAAGAAACTGGCATCGAGTCGTAACACAGAAACTCTCCGGTAAATCATCGGTATAAAAACATAAAGACGACATGAATAATCAAAATGTGCGAGGCTAAGTATGTGTCAACTGGTGGAGCGGCACATTAAGCAGGTGCGTTCAAGTGGGACATTAAGCAGGTGCGTTCAAGTGGGACATTAAGCAGGTGCGTTCAGCTGGGACATTAAGCAGGTGCGTTCAGCTGGGACATTAAGCAAGAGCGTTCAACGAGGACATTAAACAGGTGCGTTCAACAGAGAGGTTGATGTGTTTTGCGACACTTCACTTTACCCCATACGACACAATATCCCTCGTTACTCTCGGCTACCCACGAACGATATGGGATCTCACAGTCGTAAAAATGTTCCATCAATACAGAAAAGCTGTATGACACCTTTCATTCTCACGTGCTGACAGCACATACACTGGTGGGTAACACTACTAGAGATATGTGTGGAGAGAGAGAGAGAGAGAGAGAGAGAGAGAGAGAGAGAGAGAGAGAGAGAGAGAGAGAGAGAATGCTTCCCACATATTCCCTGCGTGTAGTAGGGGGGGGGGGCTAGAAATCCTCCCCTCCAGCTATACTTTTTTTCCCAAAACAAGAACATGGAAGGGGGCTAAGTGAGGATTTTTCCCACTGAGGCTCGGTCATCTGTATTGCCTTGTTAACGTATGTTGTTTACTCATGATACTCACGTTTATTATGTCTTGTGTCCACAGGTGAGTCCTCCTGCAGCCACAGACTAACTACCTACCTGCCACCACTGGGGTGAGTACAATGCCACACTCTCATACAGTATCCCCCTGTGAAAACCTGGACGCTACTTTCCTCCATCAACGCTTTCTTGTATAATATATATATATATATATATATATATATATATATATATATATATATATATATATACAGGGCAAATCCTAGCCTTCATATACAACTCGACCTTAAAGTTAAAAGGTCGACCTTCCCGCGTCAGGAGCCACAGAGGTTCTAGTACTCGTGGTGCCGGGGGGGTTAGGGCCTCTCCTGCAGGACCGGTGGTGGGAGGTAAACAACAATTCCAACCCTGGTCACGTCTCCACCACCAACCCACTGTAAGACGTCTCTCAACCCAGTGGGAAACATTTTAGATAAACGTACTGATCCTCGGAATCGCATGGCATTATCTATCAGCACGATAGTAGATACCGACATCATGTATTGCGCAGTAATATCTTACACACATACGAGGCATTAAGCATCTTCCTACACACACACACACACACACACACACACACACACACACAAAGAATCTATGATTAATTCAGTCACATCTTGAGGACAATTAACACCTGAGCCAACAAGGCGGGCCGACCGTTGAGCAAGACGGCACGACGGGTCGGTGTTGGGTAGTATGGCTTGCATTCTGATCACACCCTTCACGGTAAGGTCAGAGGTCAAGCCGTAATAACCCCCTAAAGGATGTACCGTCGCGCTCCCGGCTGGTACCGTCCTGCTCAAGCATCGTACCGTCCAGGTCAAAGGGTTTAATGATTCAGAGGAAGGCGTCCCCAGTGCAACGTTGTGGTAGTGGATGTGGCACACCCTCAACCAGCGTGGAGTGTTGTGGTGGATGTGACACGGCCTCAACTGACATGGAGTGTTGTGGTGGATGTGGCATAGCCTCAACCACGTCCAGCTGGCCTCCTCCATCACCACAACACATCATCATGATACACCCACTTCATACGTCCCCAGAGTTCCAGGGTGGTAACATTTTGCCTCTATATTCCCCGGTCCAGGAAAATTGCATTCCTTGTTCCCCTGACTTGGCCACGTTGACTGCGCGCTAATGATAAACGCCTGTCAACGCTGTGTACACAGGACCACCACTGGGACTAACACACAATGGTGGTGTACACTGTTCCTCGCGGCCAATGTACATTTCCACTGACCAAAGAAATACCGGCACTGCCAAAATGCATTTCATTATAACAGTATCGCTACTATGGAGTCAAGGTATCTATACTTTGCAAAATACAAGAGCCAAAAACAATCGCACAGAAGAATTTTCTCTCTAAAATAAAAATAAAAAAAACACTTCATGCGACATCACATTGAGCAAAGTACTCCCCGCGTTCTTAGTACAAGCGCATCTGTGTAATGTACATGCAAATATAGTCGTACATCCCAAGATGACCAAACGACACATCAAACTCACCAGTGTGCGGGACTGGAACCTGAACACCGAAACAGCACGTAAATTCATATCCGTAAAGTCTGTGGTACATGGGAACATACAAGGATTGGCTCTCATGCTCCGAACAAAAGCAATACTTTCAGAAACCTGATATTCCTATAAATCTTATAATCTTCGGGTATAACGCAGACGTACGGTGTCGTACATTACCAGTCCAACCAAGTAGTATCATTCGTAACTATACACGAGGCAGTTACCAACACCAAACCCTTTACGTACACCCATCAAATATATATATATATATATATATATATATATATATATATATATATATATATATATATATATATATATATATATGGGAGCGGGGGGGGGGGGGCTGGAAATCCTCCCCTCTCGCTTTTATTTTTCCAAGAGAAGGAACAGAGAAGGGGGCCAAGTGAGGATATTCCCTCAAAGGCTCAGTCCTCTGTTCTTAACGCTACCTCGCTAACGCGGGAAATGGCGAATAGTATGAATATATATATATATATATATATATATATATATATATATATATATATATATATATATATATATATATATACTCAACAAACTTATACCTCTGTAATTTGAGCACTCACTCTTATCCCCTTTGCCTTTGTACAATGGCACTATGCACGCATTCCGCCAATCCTCAGGCACCTCACCATGAGTCATACATACATTAAATAACCTTACCAACCAGTCAACAATACAGTCACCCCCTTTTTTAATAAATTCCACTGCAATACCATCCAAACCTGCTGCCTTGCCGGCTTTCATGGTAAATTATATGGGAGGGTATTAATTGAGAGGGTGAAGGCATGTACAGAGCATCAGATTGGGGAAGAGCAGTGTGGTTTCAGAAGTGGTAGAGGATGTGTGGATCAGGTGTTTGCTTTGAAGAATGTATGTGAGAAATACTTAGAAAAGCAAATGGATTTGTATGTAGCATTTATGGATCTGGAGAAGGCATATGATAGAGTTGATAGAGATGCTCTGTGGAAGGTATTAAGAATATATGGTGTGGGAGGAAAGTTGTTAAAAGCAGTGAAAAGTTTTTATCGAGGATGTAAGGCATGTGTACGTGTAGGAAGAGAGGAAAGTGATTGGTTCTCAGTGAATGTAGGTTTGCGACAGGGGTGTGTGATGTCTCCATGGTTGTTTAATTTGTTTATGGATGGGGTTGTTAGGGAGGTAAATGCAAGAGTTTTGGAAAGAGGGGCAAGTATGAAGTCTGTTGGGGATGAGAGAGCTTGGGAAGTGAGTCAGTTGTTGTTCGCTGATGACACAGCGCTGGTGGCTGATTCATGTGTGAAACTGCAGAAGCTGGTGACTGAGTTTGGTAAAGTGTGTGGAAGAAGAAAGTTAAGAGTAAATGTGAATAAGAGCAAGGTTATTAGGTACAGTAGGGTTGAGGGTCAAGTCAATTGGGAGGTGAGTTTGAATGGAGAAAAACTGGAGGAAGTGAAGTGTTTTAGATATCTGGGAGTGGATCTGGCAGCGGATGGAACCATGGAAGCGGAAGTGGATCATAGGGTGGGGGAGGGGGCGAAAATTCTGGGGGCCTTGAAGAATGTGTGGAAGTCGAGAACATTATCTCGGAAAGCAAAAATGGGTATGTTTGAAGGAATAGTGGTTCCAACAATGTTGTATGGTTGCGAGGCGTGGGCTATGGATAGAGTTGTGCGCAGGAGGATGGATGTGCTGGAAATGAGATGTTTGAGGACAATGTGTGGTGTGAGGTGGTTTGATCGAGTGAGTAACGTAAGGGTAAGAGAGATGTGTGGAAATAAAAAGAGCGTGGTTGAGAGAGCAGAAGAGGGTGTTTTGAAGTGGTTTGGGCACATGGAGAGGATGAGTGAGGAAAGATTGACCAAGAGGATATATGTGTCGGAGGTGGAGGAAACAAGGAGAAGAGGGAGACCAAATTGGAGGTGGAAAGATGGAGTGAAAAAGATTTTGTGTGATCGGGGCCTGAACATGCAGGAGGGTGAAAGGAGGGCAAGGAATAGAGTGAATTGGAGCGATGTGGTATACCGGGGCTGACGTGCTGTCAGTGGATTGAATCAAGGCAGGTGAAGCGTCTGGGGTAAACCATGGAAAGCTGTGTAGGTATGTATATTTGCGTGTGTGGACGTGTGTATATACATGTGTATGGGGGGGGGGGGGGTTGGGCCATTTCTTTCGTCTGTTTCCTTGCGCTACCTCGCAAACGCGGGAGACAGCGACAAAGTATAAAAAAAAAAATATATATATATATATATATATATATATATATATATATATATATATATATATATATATATATATATATATATATATAAGCAGCTGGCACTGCTGACCAGTACCGATCAGTACACTTCCAACACCACCGTCGTGTGGCACCGACACATTCCATGTCTCAAATCGTCATCGGAACGAAACGGGGGATTTTCCTGAGCCTTCTGAAGGTATGATGATTGTCATTCAGGGTTTCCTCTCACGAATGAAAGGGAGAAAAATACATCCCAATTATTCTTTCCAGAATAAACTCTGTTCCCATGACGAGGGAAAGAGACCCTCCCATCCTCCAACATCCCTCAAGCAACAGTTTTATCAGCATGAGAGGTAAATACCACTTGCAATTTCTCTACATTAATTAAGCTACAGACCATGAAATCACGTGTTTAAACAGCCACATTCACGGCATTATACATATCATACATCATATATAATATCATACATCATACTATACGTAAAAATACTGTAAATCCTTACAAATATGAATCAATCATCATCTACATCATGGTCTTATGCTGAACTGGGCATTGCTAAATCGGTCGACAATTATAAAATGTTTCGAAATGTTTCCGTCTTTTTGGTAGAATTCCCTGAATTCACCGTTCAGATTCCCCAATTATTATTTTTTTCACAATTTTCCTTGTTTTTTTCTCGCATTCTGTCCCATGGACAAGTCACTCCTTATCACCTGCAGTTACTGACAAAGACTTTCCAAACTGGGAATGTTTGTGTGTGTGTGTTGTGACACCTGGCAACCTGCCCGGCCCGCTGGGTCGTCACTGCTGCCAACCAGACGCATTGCTGAAGGAATCCCCGCACCACATGTTTGTGTACACACCTAACCAGCTTTACCGCGAGAGTTACCGTCTACAACCTGACGATCAGGCTAAGTTTACAGTATTTTTTGAGGTGTAAACTGCGGAAATGTAAACACAAACTCATCCAGGTGTAAAACTGTTGCCCCTACAACTGAACATCGTATAAAGTGAAACAAGACAGTAAACTGCTCCGCGCCACGTCAACAAATCCTCTTCGTCCTGGTTTCAGTTGCCAAACGTTGATTTCCGTAATTCTAAAGTTTTTTTTTTTTCCTTCTTGCAGCGGTGGTAAACACATCCAAGTTTACCTACAACCGCTTTTAAAAATAGCCCAAACGGCCTTGACTAGAATACTGAGGGGCAATTATGTAATTTAGCATGACCCTTGAACACTGCGGATACCGACAGCTCTAATTGGTGGTACACACACACACAGCTTCAGACATGATATGAGGGTATTTTTCGACGCTGGTTCAAAGACGGTTTCAGTTTACATGCTCGACTCAGGCTCAAGGATAGTGTGTATCATATGTTCGACACAGTATCACAGATGGTTTGAATCAAAGTTCGACACAGGTTCAAGTTCAGAGACTGTCTGAATCAGGCTTTCAACACATGTTCAAAGATATTTTGAATCACATGTTCAACACAGGTTCAGAGGTAGTCTGAATCATAAGGTCAAAACTGGTTTAAAGATATTTTAAGTATTTTGATAAAGATTCAAAAATGTTTTGAATCATATCTTCGACACCAATTCAAAGATGACTTGAATCATATGATCGACACAGGTTCAAAGACAATTAGGATTATATGTTCCACACCGATTCAAAAATGGTATGAGTCATATGCTCGACACAGTTTCAAAGATGGTTTAACTTACATGTCCACGAAATATTGTGTGAGAGCGAAAATCATCTGCTTCTAAAACAGTTTTTAGTGATCAGCAAATTGCCCATAACTATAAACTAGATGAGCAGTGGTGCTGGAAGTACTTTATCTTGTAATCTTAATGGTTCTGGTAGCGTCAGGAAGCGAGTGCATGTAAGCAAACTCAGTAGTATAAACAACTCCATACAAAGGTTGAGAGACAATCCCAACAATTTGTTTATGCACACTGGTTGACACACATGGCTGGGAGAGACATGTTAATGCATCCACCTAGCGGCAATATTTTTTCTTTGCGAACAGGAAAGCAACCATCACTTGATTCATGCATATATATATATATATATATATATATATATATATATATATATATATATATATATTTAATTTTCCGAAAAAGAGAACAGAGAAGGGGACAAAGTGAGGTTATTCCCTCTGAGGCTCAGTCCTCTCTCTCTCTCTCTCTCTCTCTCTCTCTCTCTCTTATATATATATATATATATATATATATATATATATATATATATATATATATATATATATATATTTGTCATTTCCCTAGTTAGTGAGGTGGCGTTAAGAACAGAGAACTGAGCCTTAGAGGGAACATCCTCACTTGGCCCCCTTCTCTGTTCCTTTATTTTTCCTTTCGAAAAAAAAAAAGAAAACGGAAGGGGAGAATTTCCAGCCCCCCGCTCCCTTCCCTTTTAGTCGCCTTCTACGACACGCAGGGAATACGTGGGAAGTATTCTCTCTCCCCTATATAAGCCGTGAGAACAATAATTACTCAGAGGAGATTTTAACAGGAGACAGCAAGTGATCTAAGCCTGGCCAACCCTTCGGCAAACACCGACCAGTTCCAGAGCACCCGTTCCAATCCAGGACGGGATCGAGAGAGACCTGGCCAGTTCCAGGTCGGTCGGTCATCAGAGAAGTGGTCAGGTAGCGCACCACGCTGTAAACACGTCTTTGGCATGTTGATACCTAAATATGATGCTTCAGGACCTTGTTTACACAATGAAGTATGTGTCATACAGTAAGAACCCGTGTATTTCACTGCTACATAAAGACACATACATAACTTACGACGAATGTTAGAAAAAAAAAAAAAGTCCATACGCCTTACCTGGGAGCTGGTCAGGTTACTACTGCTAATGAGTAGTAATAAAAATATATTGCAAGTGCCTCCCACTCTGCGAAAGGCAATAAGGAAATATATATATATATATATATATATATATATATATATATATATATATATATATATATATATATATATATATATATATATTTTTTTTTTTTTTTTTTTTTGCTTTGTCGCTGTCTCCCGCGTTTGCGAGGTAGCGCAAGGAAACAGACGAAAGAAATGGCCCAACCCCCCCCCCCCATACACATGTATATACATTCGTCCACAAACGCAAATATACATACCTACACAGCTTTCCATGGTTTACCCCAGACGCTTCACATGCCTTGATTCAATCCACTGACAGCACGTCAACCCCGGTATACCACATCGCTCCAATTCACTCTATTCTTTGCCCTCCTTTCACCCTCCTGCATGTTCAGGCCCCGATCACACAAAATCTTTTTCACTCCATCTTTCCACCTCCAATTTGGTCTCCCTCTTCTCCTCGTTCCCTCCACCTCCGACACATATATCCTCTTGGTCAATCTTTCCTCACTCATTCTCTCCATGTGACCAAACCATTTCAAAACACCCTCTTCTGCTCTCTCAACCACGCTCTTTTTATTTCCACACATCTCTCTTACCCTTACGTTACTTACTCGATCAAACCACCTCACACCACACATTGTCCTCAAACATCTCATTTCCAGCACATCCATCCTCCTGCGCACAACTCTATCCATAGTCCACGCCTCGCAACCATACAACATTGTTGGAACCACTATTCCTTCAAACATACCCATTTTTGCTTTCCGAGATAATGTTCTCGACTTCCACACATTCTTCAAGGCTCCCAGAATTTTCGCCCCCTCCGCCACCGTATGATCCACTTCCGCTTCCATGGTTCCATATATATATATATATATATATATATATATATATATATATATATATATATATATATATATATATATATATATATATATCCCTAGGGATAGGGGAGAAAGAATACTTCCCACGTATTCCCTGCGTGTCGTAGAAGGCGACTAAAAGGGAAGGGAGCGGGGGGCTGGAAATCCTCCCCTCTCGCTTTTTTTTTTTTTTATTTTCTAAAAGAGGGAATAAAGAAGGGGGCCATGTGAGGATATTCCCTCAAAGGCCGTCCTCTGTTCTCAACGCTACCTCGCTAATGCGGGAAATGGCGAATGGTATGAAAGAAAAAAAAAGATATATATATATATATATATATATATATATATATATATATATATATATATATACACCATTATCTCCGAACACATATCTTAAGTGCATTCTTGCAGTACGAATGTCACAAGAAAAAAAAACACCCCGAACGTGTGCAGAAGCAGCGTGTAATAGTACATGATGTGAGAGGAGGTGGGGTACAGTGGCTCACATGGGGAAGAGGTTAAGGAGTCATTTGGGGAGGGTCTGGCTGCTGCTATGTCCGTGTTCCGCTGGCGTGCTTTGGCATGCATGAGCGCTTGTGGGTTCATGCTTCTGTGTCACCACAAGCTAGTGTGTGTGTACGTGTGCGTCCATGGAACTATCAACACCGTTTTCATCATATCTTGAGATTCGAGAGGAAAAATGACGTTAAAACCACAAATCCAGTCGTGAGGACCTGTACAACAGAGTCTTGAAGTTATCCACACAGCTGCCGAAGGACCCGGGAGCCGGTCAGGTGTGTCTTGTGGCCTCACCCACCGCCAGGAGCACCCGAGCCTCGCGCTCCGCTACTACCTCGGTGTCTCCACCATCCTGCCACCCCACCACTAGCCTCCCTGTGGTGGTGGTGGTGAAGGTAAGTCACGAGCCTTACTCCGCCCCCTACACCCTCACCAGCATATCCCCTGGCCTCGTCTCCAACCCAGCTACACGTCTACTTGGCCCTCATTTCAATTCCTGACTCATGGGTGTACCAGATGTGCCCAGACCAGATGGTCCGCCACGAAATATCGAACGAACCATAAAACTGGAAATCATTTCTCGCTCTCTCTTTTTTCCCCCCCCCCCACACACCTCAAAGCTTAAGTACCAGTTATGCAGCACGTCCACCTTGTGACTCCACGCCAGCCTTCCGGTCTCTATCTTCGCCATTCGTAGAGCAGCGCTTCCGCCTGACCTAACATCACTAACTTCGAGGTTCGCTTCGTGTGTAACACGTTCTTGGAAATGATCACATGGCAGTTTAAAGTTGACTGTATTGCCTTATATGTGGCAATCACAGCAGCGATAAGGACACAAGTGTGCCGGAAGTCCCGCCAACCCTCAAGGGGGTGACCTACCCTTCCCTCTGCATTATATACGACCGCTGCACGATAGATCGGCATTATATACGACCGCTACACGACAGATCGGCACTATATACGGCATGAAAGATTACTGGACAACTGGCTCATGAACCACCTCGTCCGACACCGTAAGACGGCACAATAAGCTAGTTAATGCGACGACCCCAACACCCCCCCCACCCCTCCACTCCAACCCCCTACCTCTCACCTAGAACACGTGTGGCACGTGGCAAGCGCATCACCGCGTCCACCCCGCGCGTTACGAGAGCTGCGTGACAAGAGACGTGGAGGAGCAGCATGGCGTGTCGCCAGATGAGGAGCTGGTGGCGAGGATCTCCCCTGTGGCACAGGCAGGAGGACGGGGCAGTGGCGACCCTCTTGCACGGCTCCACACTCCACACACCTCCACCATGTGGAGCCATACAACAAAAATAGTCAGTGACGGAGAAGAAAAATCAAATAAGTACCAGATCAAGAGAAAAAACAGGAACAAAAATAAATACGTAACAGATCAAGAGAATATAGTAAATGATATATTCAGGTGGACGTGAGAGGTGTTTGTGTCTGGGGAGAGAGAGAGAGAGAGAGAGAGAGAGAGAGAGAGAGAGAGAGAGAGAGAGAGAGAGAGAGAGAGAGAGAGAGTTGAGTGTGCAGGATGGTGGCCTGACTCACACCTCATCAGTAATGGGGCAAAATAGAAGGAAAAAAAATTAATTCCCCGCACATCACCTGCCTCACCGCTAACCACTGCGCATCACACCAATCACAAACACAGGCGGGAAGCGATAAATCTCTCTCTCTCTCTCTCTCTCTCTCTCTCTCTCTCTCTCTCTCTCTCTCTCTCTCTCTCTCATGTACAACTCAAGGAGGAAAACACTGCAAGCATAGCAACATGCAACCAAAAATATACACAAACATGTTTCCCCCGCCTTTTTTTTAAGTTAGCTGAGACGGCACGGACAACTGAGGCCCTAATCAAGGCCATCACATTAACGCTATATATATATATATATATATATATATATATATATATATATATATATATATATATATATATATATCCTAGCCTGAACCAGGTTCCTATGCGCTCGACCGTAGACGGCCCGTGAATGCGTCACGGTCAGGAAGGCTACACCTGCACGCTAGACACATCAGTACGCCTGAACTACCACACGTAGCTCCTACATCTGACGAGCGGTAAGCGTCAACCACAAACCTACATCAACAGAACAACATCTACCTCCCGTGGTCATCAAACACTCCAGGTTAAAAGACAGACAAACTCCAGGTGTGGAGACTCCTACATGAGTCAAACTACAGCTGGAAGACTCCTCCATATGTGAAACAACAGGTGTGGAGCCTTCTACCTGTGTCAAACTACAGGCGCTGAGCCTCCTACACACACTAATGTGATCAGTAATACCAAGCAGTCCCCAGAGTGTACACACTTGCCAAGAGGAAATCTAGCTCTACGTACAACCAGGTCCGTCTGTGGCTCCGTCTCTCCTCCAAGCAACCCTTACATAACGCACTCTGAAGCAACGCCTCAATACGAGACATGAACTGGCAGAAAATGTAAACCCGCCCTCCAGCATCACGCAACCTGTCCAGTACACAAACCTCGCCACGAATTTTACCGAGAGTGTGACACGCCGAACAACTGTATTATACATACAGACTGTGAGGATCAGCAGTGTTAACTGTTATCTGTACTGTATCTTACCGATGTCAATCTAAAGGTGGTCAAATTCATAACAAAAATTGAAATCTCACGCTGAAGCTCTTTCAAAAAATCCCGCTACTTTCTTACTATCCAACTTCAAAACACTGTTCGAGTTCAGCTTTACAACTGTTATAGACATATCCTCTACTCTGTCCTGGAAACGCCATTTAATGGACAACACTTTCTCTGCTTCCTATGAGTAAAAAGTATAGTTGTCGTAATTATCTTTCTCCTCTCTTTCTCGTGTGTGTGTGTGTGTGTGTGTGTGTGTGTGTGTGTGTGTGTGTGTGTGTGTGTGTGTATGTGTGTGTTCGTGTGCGCGGGGAGAGAGAGAGAGAGAGAGAGAGAGAGAGAGAGAGAGAGAGAGAGAGAGATTTGGACGCTCTTACGTTGCTCTTCTATGTACGAAAATGGTGCATTCTAGCAGATAAAAATGTGACGAGAGGCAAAATTACTTTTAATGTCATCATCAAAAGGAGAGAAAGCTAAGGCTTGACTCATCTTGCTAGTGCTGGTGTTTACTTGTGGAGATGGACACGAGGCCGAGTCCCTGTGTCTACCACGTCACCACGACGACCTCGCCAAGACTCGGTTATAAGCCCACGGTGCCACTCACGCCCTCGGGAACCGTGGGTCGTCGTCCCTCGCGATCACCAGCATCAGCGGGCGTTAAGAGGCGTGAGCTAGCCTGTTCGTCAGTGGGTCAGTGACGCAACACAACCATTGATGGAACGATTTATGAAATATCCTCCCCAGGAGGAGCCGGCGACCTACCTATACCCCGGGTCATACACTCCCACCGCCCAGCCAGACTCGTCATCTCCCGCGACAACGTGAAACAAATATATCATTTTCCCGTGAGGATCGCGACGCAGTGATGACGAAGGCCAAGGTCGGCATGAGCACTGCAGTGACACCTGGCCACTGGTACAGTGACGCGTCAGGAACTGTGCTATCCACGCTGACGACGGATCTAAGGAAGGCAGCCGGTGTGTGGCAAGTGGCCGGTCTGAGGGAGGCAGCCGGTAAAGGCAAGTCACCGCTCTCAGCGAGGCAGCCGGTAGAGGCAAGTCACCGCTCTCAGCGAGGCAGCCGGCAGAGGCAAGTAGATGCCAGTACACGTGGCGGCCGGTGGGAGACGTGTGATTATTGTAGAGCGGTACCATCCCGGGAGGCCACACCGGGAACTGGGGGTCACAAACCCATACGTTATACACAGTAGAGTTGTGTCTCCCCCAGCCCCACCACAACCTGTACTGCTCGTCCTCTAAAAATACGGTGGAAAATATAATCATCGTTCTTGTTCTCTTCTCGTTCTTCTCTTGTCTTCTGGGGAGAAATAAAGAACAAAGCAAGACCATTCTTCAGCAGCATGTCAGAGATGATGATGAAGACATAAGGTGATAACTGCCTGACCTTAAGGTGTCACCCGCAGACGCGACGGTACAACTCTCGGGGCTCGATGGCCTGGCCTTTGTCCTGTCCTGTGCCTAGGGGCAATGGGCAGACCATCACACCTCTGAAGGTCTTTGTGCCAGCATACCAGTGTGGTGGGGGGTCGTGCCGTCGTGCTCATGGGATTAATCTGGTCATGACCTCAAGAGGACTTGTTCCCCTCCCGAGGTTTACTTACTTAGGCTATCAGCAGCGACGTACACTTACCCAGATATACTCTCCCGGGGAAGCAGAATCCCCGAGTCCCTCACTCGTGCCGGGAGATACAGCACCTGCAGCAGTGACTCCTCCTCCCCACACGACGACCCAAGAGAGTGACAGTAAACAGTCACATGATCCTCACTCCCAACAACACTACCGAGTAAAGATGGATTGTAATACAGACTAATCCCAGTGGAGACGCTCCGTGCATGATGATATCCCGCTGGGACTGCTAAAGGCTGCGACAGAATACTTACTACACAATACTCAGTCTTATCATCAGATGATCATTCCTCGCGGGAGACGCTACTTAATATCCAACACAAATCCAACGTTTTCCATCCGCACTACAGACGTTTCAACACATCACATCACAACATTCACCACCAACCTAACACTGAACCTCAACATCTTTTTATCAACACAGGAAACACTGTCTTACACGTGCCCATCACTGCAGCTCCATCAGGCTCTTATTAGCATGCGTGTTAACGACAACATACAACAGCAGAACAACGAGACATGACCTTCTACAGATAAACCGACCGCTCCCCACGATCACCAAGGGCAGCAGGTCTCAAAGGCTAGCAATATTCATCAACGTCCGATGATGAACAGCTTGTAACAAACATGTGTTGATCATTAACAACCACTGACTGTTACCAAACCATTACATACGTCCTGATGTTCACATTACATTCCTAGTTCTACAGGAGAGAGGATTACCCTAGCCAAAGATGGAGGTAGGACCAAGCGAGGAACCCGTGGTTGTCCAACTGACAGCAACAAACACCAGGGAAGTACAGGTGGCGGCCGACAGAGGGACTGGATCACCACCACACTACCGTCTTGGAGCAAAGCGCTTTCATATTCTGGCTCTCACCCACCACACGTCCGTCGTCGTACCCCATGACACGGGTACTCTGGGGCGCCGTCAGCCTCCCCATCCCCCTGCCCACACCCAACTCTCGCACACTGCATGCAGAAGTAAACTTCACACACACACACACACACACACACACCCGTCATCTGTCCTTGGCCAATCACACCACAAAACACACACACACACTCCCTCCCCCAACCGCGTCGCTCCCTCAACTTTACCTGTTCGTCAGTTTTTCCCTCAACGTGTCAAGTATGATCACACCACTGCTACTACCCCTCCTGACGACTGAGCAGGTGCCTCTCCTGCGATCCACATAATCTGGCATCACACAAGCTCCAGCCGGGCAGCACGGCGGGAACTCTCCCTGTCACCTCACCGTCACGAGAAATGATAATATGTGCTCAGTGAACATTCCCTCCTTCCTCCTTTTCCAACATGAGTGAGGAAGCTGGAACATGTGCTCATCACAAATGACCCTAAGTCACGTTGGTTAAAAAAATACGTGGGAAGTATTCTTTCTCCCCTATCTCCAGGGATGAGTAGAGTATATCAGACTGTCAACAAGGAAAAACAGAACCTTCTCCACAGCTGCATCCTCTGATCATTTCGTAAGTGATCATGAATGAAAATTCAAATATATCACATGTAAGTCCCTCAAGACCGCCATTATCTTTGGTCACAACGATGATCGCCCAACGCTCGTCAGGTTTAACTTTATCTTGTGAATACTTGGCCGTGTGGCATGTCGGGTCAGGAGGGGCGGGAGGCCACCAGGGGGTCAGGCCAAGCTCTCCATATTAGTGAAAGCGTACGTATGTACGTGCGGCTCTCAGGTAAAGCGTCAACCACACAACTTTCACCCACCAACCAAGACGGCCGCCACGACCATAGCCTACAGCGGCATGCACCACCACAACAATGTACGTGCACACACACGTATGTGAGGGTGTGCCCACACAACACACTGGCAATCCTATATATCCAGCAATATAAACCACACACACACACACACACACACACACACACACACACACACACACATATATATATATATATATATATATATATATATATATATATATATATATATATATATATATATATATATATATATATATATTCCTATGAGTTCACGGGGAAACGATACACGTGGACTCATAGAAATATATATATATATATATATATATATATATATATATATATATATATATATATATATATATATATATATATATATACAGTACAGTATGTGCGTCACCACACACACACACACACGCACAGTGCGGGCAGCGGCGTAACCTTGTGTGGCGCTGAGCAGAGGATGGCAGGACAACCAATGTGGTGGGTGGGTTCGAGGCGGCCCTGTGACCTATCTCACGTAGTTTTTATGTCTGAAGGGGTGGGCATGGGTGTGTGTGTGTGTGGGGCTGGAGGGGCGGGTCGGGTTTCCGAGGGAAGGTCTAGAGAAACCAAAGATATCTGGGAGACGTACTGGCGTGGGTTCACCTGAAGCACTATGTGATGGGGGTCTGCTGAATATGTATACGATCCCAGCGTATCATTTACATAATCATGGTATGCTACATGTGTGTGTGTGTGTGTGTGTGTGTGTGTGTGTGTGTGTGTGTAAATAATGACGCTGTTCGTCGTTCAACAGTGTAGCGAGGCTGGTCTGAGTAGGTCCATTGTGTATACCGTATTTCTTAGGGAGGGTCGCTCTGACCGAACCCCCCCCCCCCCCTCAGGGAACCAGGCGTTCCGTGTTTGTGTCAGCACAAGTCTACACTGTCACGTCACGTCCACTACACAGTCGTCAAACCGTTCATTCTACACGTATGCCAGGAGGGCTCTCTCTCTCTCTCTCTCTCTCTCTCTCTCTCTCTCTCTCTCTCTCTCTCTCTCTCTCTCTCTCTCCCTGCATGGTCAAGTGGTCACCACTGGCCCGTAGTGAGTCCTGGACGCGGCATTCGGCCCACGTCCAACCCAGGTGTTCATCCTCCATTCGGAGTTGTCGACAAATGGGTACCTGGCTTAGGCTGGTGTGTGTGTGTGTGTGTGTGTGTGTGTGTGTGTGTGTGTGTGTGTGTAACACATAGAAGTAAAAACATGGTACATATATATAAAAAAGCTGAGAGACGAGGCAACACGACTGGAAAACTCTCTCGCTGTAAGACACAACTGAGACTCAAACAAGTATCTAAAGAAACACGAAGAACTACTAGAGTAAGTCCAGAGGAGGGCAACGAAGATGGAACCAGAATTATGAACCGAGTCACCAGGAAAGGTCAGAAGCCTTACATTTGTTCACCAAGGAAGAAAGAAAAGTAAGGGGTGACCTGACCATAACCTTTGTTTTAAAACCTGTTTGATGATGATGATGATTTCGACAGAGAACATTTCTTCAAACCATACAAGAGAAGCCATAACATGACATTAAGCAAGAAATATGTTACAAAAGATGTACAGAAGTACTTTGGTAATAACATCAGAATGCTAGACGCACGGAACGAACCGAGTGAAGAGACTATGAATGTGTCCGGTACACACAAGTCTCAAAATCGTATGACACGAGAGAAAGTTCGAGAAATGGGGCAACGCCAGGGTAGACCTCCCTCCCTCCTTCCCACCCTCCGCGCCGTGCACTACACACGTGCCAACTGCACGTCTGCACCACCAACCGTCAGGACACAAGATCACTTCACCTTCCTTCAAGTCTCGACACTCTCCACCAGCACAGCGCCCGTCCTACGTCATGAACGGAGTCTCGCGCTGGTTACCCACGAGGGTCATCTGCCGGGTACGTACACGTACGTGGTGTATACTGTGATGTGCACTGCGTAGTATACTATGTAGTACAATGTTTAGGTATACTGGTATATTGTGTAGTATACTATGTAGTACAATGTTTAGGTATACTGGTATATTGTGTAGTATACTATGTAGTATAATGTTTACGATACTGTAGTATACTGTAAGATACAATGTGCTGGACAATGTGTAGTATACTGTGTATTACACTATAGTACACTGTGAAGTTCAGTATATGTACGATGTGTAATACAATGAGTAGTGTATTGTGTACAGCCCTGAGTGGTAGTGTAGTTTACTGTGTAGTATACTTTGTGTAGCACAAGGTGCAGAACACTGTGTTAAATACTTTGTAGTATACTGTGTAGCACAATGCGCAGCGCAATGTGTACTACACTACGTAGTACATTGTGCAGTACACTGTGTAATATAGTCTTACAATGTGTAGTTCGGTGTATTATACTGCGCAGTACACTGTGTAGTTCAGTGTATTATACTGTGCAGTACACTGAGTAATATACTTGGTAGAACTCTGTGCAGTATACTGTGTGGTACACTGACACAAGCGGAGACTTGTAGCCCCTTCAACGTGACGGTAGGCTGCTAGGCCTCTGACCCGACCCATAAGAATTAGTCACAGGCGAGAGCAATTTACCTAAAGGTCGCACCGTCGTGCTCAAAGGTCGTACAGGTCGTGTTCAAGGGTCGCACCGTCGTACTCAAGGATCGCATCGTCGTGCTGAAGGGTCGGACCGTCGTGCTGAAGGGTCGTACCGTCATGTTCAAGGGTCTTACCGTCGCGTTCAAGGGTCGCACCGTCGTACTCAAGGATCGTACCGCCGTGTTCAAGGGTCGTACCGTCGTGCTCATGGGTCGTACCGTTGTGTTCAAGGGTCGTACCATCGTGTTCAAGGGTCGTACCGTCGTGTCCAAGGGTCGTATCGTCGTGCTCAAGGGTCGTACCGTCGTGTTCAAGGGTCGTACCGTCGTGTTCATGGAGGGTACGGAAATTCGCAAATCATGCTAGAGCAGGTGGTCAGCCGCGTGTGTAAGTTTGTGGTACAAAAAGAAAAATCCACCAAGAACTACCAGTCCAGCTACCAGGAAACGACCCCACCATGGCCACCCGTCGCCCAGCACCAGCGTTAAAAACCGACCTGACCATCGTGCAGAGGACGACTGATCGCCACGCAAAAGGTCACGGAGGAGGCGGCCGGTGAGGGAGGGATCAAACGGGATGATAAATATATAATCATTCTTGTAAGGAGGAAGAGCGGGACGGGAGACGGCTGGCCACAACCACCACCCACCTTACCTGCCCACCCTCCAGGCGTGCACGGTACGGGAGAACAGTTGAAGGGTCTCGCGTGCCGCCCAATGAACAGCTATAACCTGCGCTGGGGGAGGCGCTAGTCAGGTGACCTGGTGCGACAGAGGATCTGCGAAAACAGCACCGGTACGAGGCACAGTGGACCGTGTATACCGTCTCCACCCACACCACAAAGATCCTCTCATACATGGTCGTCCTACACAGGCACCATGCAGACCATCCACACAGCCTCTCACGTCGACACGACAGGTGGTGCACGGTGAGGACCAGTTAGCCCGCAGATGGAACAAGAAGGTGACCTCTCCAGCGCCAGGACCAACTGCTTCCCCTCCTGCTGCAGCTCCACCTACCCGCCACTACTCCACTACACATAACTGACTGTATCCTTGCTACACTCTAACAGTGACCGGCTGTACCCTTACGAGAGTCAGCCAGTCACTCACCATACCCACAGGACAATCAAGTCAACCATTAATTGGACCCAACCATTAATTGGACCCCCCTCTTTGCAACCACATGCGACAGACTGGACGGACGATAACCAGTCACAGGCTGTAGCCAGCACCCGGCCACAACATAGGACAAGTCTCACCCGTGAAACTCCCTCCTCCAGGCCACGACTGGAACTACACACTGACCTCACCAGTCCACCTCGGCCCATCGATGGATCGTCCACTCACTACCATCATCAGTTCTATATACCCACTGCATTAACATCCCCCCCCCCTCTCTCTCTCTCTCTCTCTCTCTCTCTCTCTCTCTCTCTCTCTCTCTCTCTCTCTCTCTACAAAACCAAAGCAGTAAAGACCAGTCAGCCCAACATTGCACGAACTCAAAAGTTTCACGAAAGTGATGGAAAGCACATCCTGGAACAAGTGATCAATACAATTATACATCTGAAGGCCAACATGGATGTGTACCAGGAAAAACGATGTTCACGCAACACGCACTTCCCTGCACACACACACACACACACACACACACACACACACACACACACACACACACACATGAAACTACTGCAAGGGAAGAAAACGAACTCTGTTTTTCTCTGCACTTTAATAGGAAATGTAACATAGCAAACCCAAGAGTTTCATTCTAGTGGCGAATCAAAACACTCAAGGTAAACTGGAAATATGGATCTGGGTCTTTCTAAGAAGCGGGAAATTCAAGACTGTTGTAAACGGAATCACATGGCGAGAGGATAAGGTTCTGCAGAAGTGTCACAATGAGCGGTAATAGCACAGGTAATGATGATATCAGACGAAGAGACTCTGGCCAGGTGACACACACGAGTAAATACAGAGAATCCCAAAACAAACATATGCAAATGCAAGACCACCTGAAGGTTATCTATAAATGGGTTCACAGAGAGCCAGATGCACTTGTGTGTGGAGATAGCTGATGAAAATAGACTATGGAGCGACGAAATGTCTATCGGTAGGCCTCCCAAGGACGACCAACTGGGAAAGACATGCAAGAAAAAGAGGAGGAGACGTCAAATAACTAGGAGGGATCATAATTCAGGGAACATAGTGATAAGATAGTGTTGTCAAGACGTATGATGGTTGGTGTGAGCAAGAGAACCTGTCTCCACACCGAGGAACACGGAGCTAAGGAACGAAGACCGAGCACTGCTGCGTCGAGCGATCAACAGGTACACTTATGGAAATCAACGAGTTGGCGAGAGTTGAGTAACACCTCACAAAGCGAGATCGAGGGTGTGGAACAGAAGGCGAACTTCTGCAACTCTGATGAAGGAGAAAAGCACACGATAACGCACGCTGGGCAGGAAATTAAAAACATCAAAGAACATTGTCCAGCATGTAAGCCATTCATCTAAAGAAGAAAAAGAAGCATCAATATTGTAATATACCTATACGGATAACACAAATACAAGAAAAAAAGCAAAAAAAAAGAAGAAAAAAGCTTCACTGTGCTATCAGGATATACAAAAAAAAAAAAAAGCAGTGCCTGGAGCAACTACAGAACTTTTTTAAAGAATGGCTGACGTTACTGTAGTTGTCAATGCAAACCCATGACAGATAAGTATGTTATGTGCGTCGTGGTGGAAGAGAGACGCGCTATCATGCCAGGTGAGAGGTGAGCGGTACGCTTTATCATGCAAGGTAGAGCGGTGAGTGGTACGCGCTTGTCTGTCTTTTTGTTGACAAACTCTTGTCTTACGCGATACGAGGAAGGTATTCTCTCTCTCTCTCTCTCTCTCTCTCTCTCTCTCTCTCTCTCTCTCTCTCTCTCTCTCTCTCTCTCTCTCTCTCTACTCGTATCTCTGCGTGAAGTCTCCAGCAGGGAACCTGACACCTCACCACACTGGCGCCACGCAAGAATGTTGCTACATTAACGCACGCACAAACTTTATACATACACACTTCAGTTCACCTTACAGTAGCACTACTTACACTATATATATATATATATATATATATATATATATATATATATATATATATATATATATATATATATATATAAGGATCACAATTTTGCGCGTAATCAAGTGTATTCCTGAATCCAAGGGGAAAATGAACACGATAAGTTCCCAAGTGCTCCCAAGTGCAATTTCGTGTAATAAACTCATCATCTGGAGAGATACAAGAAATATAATAGTCACTTGATATACAACGAAGAGACGTAGCTAGGACGCCATTTGGACAATTACTTCTTTACCACATGGCGTCCTAGCTACGTCTCTTCGTTGTATATCAACTGACTGTTATATTTCTCTCTTGTGTCTCCCCTGATGATGTGATTATTACACGAAAGTGCACTTGGGAACTTATCGTGTTTCATTTTCCCCGTGGACTCATAGGAATATATATATATATATATATATATATATATATATATATATATATATATATATATATATATATGGTGACTAAGAGGTGTGGGAGAGTGGGCGCGCGGGAGTACTAGGAAAGTCTCTCGTCTTGAATTATTTTCCAAAACAAAGAACGGCGGAAGGAGCCAAACGAAAACCTTTTCCCTCTAAGGTTCAATCATCTTTATCTGGACGCTACCTCGCTTACGCACGAAACAGCAAACATACATGAAAGAAAGAAAAAGAGGACATTTATGTATTTCAAAAAGCTAATCAGTACAGCTGGCCCGTCCATAAGAGAATTTCAGCCGTGCCTCCGTCTCCTACTCCTGTAGTATAACAACATCCACAGTCAGTGAAGTGATGGGTATATCTGGCTGCTGTTTTGCACGTCATGTCAGAACACAAACACAGAGCTGCGTCTGTAAGGCAATCCTCAGCTAACTACCCCGTGCAGGATGACATGAGCGCACCCACGATGACCACCCCTCCCCTGTGGTCCGCCAGGGATAAAGGGGTTTTCGAGATTTGGGTTATGACGCTGCACTGGCCCAGGGAGCCCCAGGTCAACTTCCTCCTCGTAGATACCTGGGAGGAAGAACAGGACAGGCAGGCTGGACGCGTTCACAGGAGGGAATATATCGTGGTTATACTCGTATGATCAAGAGGGGCAAGACACACACACACACACACACACACACACACACACACACACACACACACACACACACGCACATCACAATCATGAGGGAGACGAAAATCGAGTTGGACTGCATCAACTTACGAGGGGACCCAGACAGACAGACTCCACAGTTGGTCTGATACGTTTCTCATGAAATTCAACCCGAGTATAATAATGTCACGTGGATGAGACACAGCGAAAGGTCCACGTCCGATCATTATCCAACAGGAAATGAAGTGAAGGAATCTGGGTGCGAGGTATTGGGAGTTGACAGCGTCCCTAAACTGTCGCCAGAGTCTCACTGTAACAAAACATTCGTGGAGACAAACTGTCGGCTGGCAAATATCAGCAAAGCGTTCAACTACATGGACGACCAAACATCGGGCAAGCTGTTCACATCCTACATAGGGACAATACTAGTACGTGCCTCTCAGTTCAGGTCACTGAAATCATACGAGAACTAAAAGACACCTGTCCAGACGTGGGCAACACCAGTGGTACCGGAAAGGTGAGATACAAGAAAAAAGGGATAGAGG
>NC_092240.1:22516813-22539313 GCF_036320965.1 Panulirus ornatus
TATAAGTTTACGGAGACAAAGATGCTGGCCGCTCATCATCATAACCACGAGTTACTGAGTCAAAATATAATGTCTTACTCGTTTTCGCAATCTCTGCATGTGACTAACCCAGGAGGAGACAACTGCGCCTCACGCCAACACGACTGACCTCAGCGTCCATTAAGATATCAGAAACAGATGCCAGCCAGCTGTTGTCCCCGGGTGACGAGGGGCGTTAAGTCCACGGGGGATGACGAGGAAGGAGTGCCAGCCAAGGAACACTCACTGGTCTACCGAATGTACGACACCAACCCCACTAGAGGACAGCGTCTTGGGCTCCGTCTGAGACACCCAGTCTGGCTATGTATCCCGAAGGCGTTTACATGTTCTGGAATATCTCCAAAATCTCACACATCACCACCACATATGCGAGAGCGGCTGACGTGCTCGCCCCGCAAGATCACTGTGAAGTAGCATCTTCACTCCTGGTCAGTCACCGTCACTTGAAGCCTGTCAGTAATTTACCGTCCATCTCTCAACACGCGTATGTTATATTGTAGCAACTTCAGTTCATTCTCCTAATTGAGGAAAAAAAAAAACTTTCTAATAAGATTAAAAGAATGAATGACCAGATGACTGGCAGACACATTAAGTACAACATATGCAGTAAGCGTACTTGAAGACAGTACTTGTGCCAACACTGAGGTGTGGACGTGACACCCAAGTGTATGTTGGTGGTCAGGACAGATAAAGAATGGGAGTAACAGATATGGATAACTTGTGTCATGTATTTGCGATTAGGAGGATAGATAGAACGAAAGAGATGGGAATGTGGTGTAATGAAATCATTAGAATAGCATATGGTCGAAAATCTTTCAAGACGAAAGGATCATGTAGAACGTATGGCAGTAATATACTGGTCGAGTAGGTATATAAAAGTACAATAGCATAAGGTACAAGGAGGAGAGGTTGATCGTGAAAGAAATGAGTAGATGTAGTGAGGGCAATTATTTGGGCTTAGTAATATGTGTGACTCCCCCCACCTGTGAGAGAGGGAGGGCTCATGTGGTAGTGTACTGAACTCGACCAATACCCCAGCTACCTCAAGGTATATCCCGTCCCCTATCCTTGGAGCAACCCATTAGGTAGTAGGCTGTTGACAGGAGCCGCCCAGGCTGGTACTACCGTCCTGACTGAGGAGTGTTAAAGTGATGGTGGCCGGAACCATCTCACACTCTCCATGTTAGGATTGCTGGTCTTACTTTCTGTCTCATTATAACGGGACTACCGGGCTAGTCCTGTCATCCCACAAGCACCATACACCAACACAAACCTCGCTTAACTTCACATTAGCCTGAAAGAGCCCAGCGAATCTATGACCTCCTAGCCTCCTGCACCACGGGATGCTATTCATCTCCCGGTTTCCGCCTGACTCTACTGCCAACGAGAGGGAGGGCTCTGGCAGTAATAGTTCCGGCCCCTCCACAACCTTTCCCACTCTGTTAGACCTTCCTCTTATTCTGTTCACTACAACAACATTCGTGATCTCTCGAATAACATCTCTTCTCTCGAGTACCATCTGTTTGGTACCTCTTATAACATCTTTCTTCTCTTTGAGACACAGTTGTCTAATGATGGTCTAACTTACCCTTTTCTCATACCCAACTATAATCTCAACGCACGAGTCCGGTTCAAAGGTGGTGTGTGTACTTACTCCAACATGAACACACCTGCTGCACGCCTGAAGGACCCTGAGTCCTCAAGCTATGATGATATGTAGTTCAAAGTCTGTATCCTAATAACCACACTTTTCCTCTGCTTCGCCTACTGCTCTCCTAATTCTACAAATATACCTTTCTTTGGCCATGTAAACTCCTGCCATGAAACTGCTGCATCCTCTCACCAGCAAGCCGAGATCCTCTACTTCACATTCTGTTTAAAAACCAAAACTTTTCCTTCTTAGAAACATCCCATCCCTAAAAAGGATGACCGTTCTGATCCCTCTAACTATCGTCCTATTGCTTTCACATCTACCATATCTAAAGTCTTTGAATCCCTCCTCAACTCCCATAACCTTAGAAAACCTTGAATCTCAATGTTTTCTCTCTAATCACCAATATGGCTTTCACAGGGCACGATCCACTGGTGATATTATCTCCTACCTTACTAATGTCTCGTCATCATCCCTGGGAGATCTCGGGGAGTGTTGTGCGGTTGCCCTTGACATATCTAAAGCTTTTGACAAGGTGTGGCATCGGGGTCTCATCTCTAAGCTTCCCTTCCTCACTTTGCTCCTTCATATCTAGCTTCCTCTTCGGCCGATCTATCTCTCTGGTTGTTGATGGATCAGCCTCTCTCACTTTCTCCATCAACAGCTGTGTCCCTCTAGTTTCTGTTCTGTCCCCTACACTTTCCTCTACTCTACTTCCCTACACTACATTTTCCTCTCATCCACAGATAACCAAATGCACTAATACGCTGACGACTCAGCACTGACTCATCCACATCCTTCAATTCTGCTCCTTGTCCCACTCGATCTGCATCTCGTCTCTGCAAAGCTTCCTCAATAAACTCATATACTTGGACAGAATATCTGGGGGCCAGAGGAGATCTATTTAAGTTTAATGCCTCCAAGACCCATCTCTTCATCGAAGACTCCTCACAACACTCGTTTCTCCTATACGGTTCCACCTCTTGATTTAATGACCATACTTATTGTTACTGTGACAGCCAATCTTTCTTGGAAACTCCACTTTACGGAAATAATTAAGTCGAAACTTCTCTTGAACAGTTGCTCCGTTTATACGAAGGATTGATTCGTCCTTGTGTGGAGTACTGATCTAACATCTGTGGTGGTTCTAGCTCTGCATCCTTACTTGACAGAGTTGAGTCGAAAGCGGTCCGACTGATAAACTCTCCAAGACTAACCTCTAGACTTGATCCTCTTGCCCTACGCCGCAAATTGGTTCACTTTCCTTCTTCTGTAAGCATTACTTGGGTTTTTGCTCCCGAGAGCTGGCTGCTCGTGTGCCCCCCACCACTAGTTAGACTACGGCATACTCGGCATGCTGATGTGTCACATGATCACTGTGTGGCCATCAGCAACTCAACGGTGGGCCGTTTTGATAACTGTTTCTTTCCCCGAAGCTTTGGAACTCTCTACCTTCACATGTCTTCCATAGTACCTATGAACTGGCACATTATAAAAGATATGTTTTTCACTTCCTCAAAAATCTGGGAACTCTTTCTTTTCTTACTCATCTCTCTCTCTCTCTCTCTCTCTCTCTCTCTCTCTCTCTCTCTCTCTCTTCTCTGATCTTATCTATACCTTACAGTCCGGGCGTCATGCAGATTTGATGTCCGTGGTTAAGGCCCGGACTTCATGAAAACTTAAGCGTCCGTGACCGGAGCCTTAACGTTAAGAAAGTGAGGCGTTCAACAGGAACTCATGACTCACGAGTCTGGACGTAGAAGATGTGAAACAATAAGACCAACACGGGTGAAGGACAGGCCCCACCGTGTCAAGGTACATCCGAGCATTACAGCTGATGGTGGTGGTTCCTCCTGCACGAGGCCTCCCTCACAACCCTACCGTCCGGAGGAAATAATGACACACACACAAGCGTTTGACTTCACTCTTGCCCTGACACCTATTAGAGAGCTGCAGGAAAAAATCAAGCTCAAATTAATATTCGTGTTATTTTATCTTTTTTAAAATGTTAGCTGAAATGGCACCGGTAACTGTGGCCCTATTCACGGCCATCTCATTAACGTTATATATATATATATATATATATATATATATATATATATATATATATATATATATATATATATATATATATATATTTCTTTTTTCTTTTAAACTATTCGCCATTTCCCGCGTTAGCGAGGTAGCATTAAGAACAGAGGACTGGGCCTTTGAGGGAATACCCTCACCTGGCCCAATTCTCTGTTCCTTCTTTTGGAGGAAAAAAAAAAAAAAAAAAAAAAAAAACGAGAGGGGAGGACTTCCAGCCCCCCGCTCCATATATATATATATATATATATATATATATATATATATATATATATATATATATATATATATATATATATATATATATATATATCCTAGCCTGAGCCAGATGCTTATTTCATCGACCAACCCCAAATGGAGGAAGAACAGATGGGCTTACTGTGGACCGACTTTCGCAAACAGGATTCGAACCCAAGCGCTCGACCCTGGGCGGGCCGCAGATGCATCACGGTTAGGAACGTAAACTGCTAATCTGAAGAAATCAAATCATTTCGTGTTGTTCATAATTCATAGACCTACTTAATGCATCAATCACACACACAAAATCTTTTTCACCAGCATTGTTCTTAAAACAGTACCAAACCTTAATCCAGATATTTTTACGAAGCACAAAAATAGATTTTTCCTTTGAGTCCTACGATCGACTAATAGTTTGCGCACCCACCCTGTACAGGACGGTGGCGCAAGGGAGATTACAGTATGCACCAAAAGTGCGGTGGGTCTACGCCTCAGGGACTATATCAAGAAAGTTACAGAAGTGAGAATCACCTCACCAAGCACTGGGCAACACTGCGTGAATCACCTCACCAAGCACTGAGCAGCACTGCGTGAATCACCTCACCAAGCACTGAGCAGCACTGCGTGAATCACCTCACCAAGCACTGAGCAGCACTGCGTGAATCACCTCACCAAGCACTGGGCAGCACTGCGTGAATCACCTCACCAAGCACTGAGCAGCACTGCGTGAATCATTCAGTGGGCAGGTCACAGGTTGAAGCAACTGTTTACAAACACTGACAAGCCATGACCGGAGCACGTATCAAGATACGTGACAAGTGAACTGTTGACACTAGACACTACCAGGGCGTTCCTCGAGCACTTCGGGGAGGGACAATGTTAGGGAGGAAATGCTTCCACGTGTCTTGCAGACGTTCCGGAGGAATCGCACCTGAGCTACTGACTAACTGGTCTAGCTGGACTGTTGTGTTTGTGAGTCTTGGTCCACCGAGCCCTACCATTACTTCAGTTGCTCTGTATTATGTATACGTTACCCAAATGGCTGGCTTCCTTGCTCAATCATGGCTGGCTTCCTTGCTCAATCATGTCTGGCTTCCTTGATCAATCATGTCTGGCTTCCTTGATCAATCATGTCTGGCTTCCTTGATCAATCATGTCTGGCTTCCTTGATCAATCATGTCTGGCTTCCTTGATCAATCATGTCTGGCTTCCTTGATCAATCATGGCTGGCTTCCTTGCTCAATCGTGTCTGGCTTCCTTGATCAATCATGTCTGGCTTCCTTGATCAATCATGTCTGGCTTCCTTGTTCAATCATGTCTGGCTTCCTTGATCAATCATGTCTGGATTCCTTGATCAATCATGTCTGGCTTCCTTGATCAATCATGTCTGGCTTCCTTGCTCAATCATGTCTGGCTCCCGTGCTCAATCATGTCTGGCTTCCTTGATCAATCATGTCTGGATTCCTTGATCAATCATGTCTGGATTCCTTGATCAATCATGGCTGGCTTCCTTGATCAATCATGTCTGGCTTCCTTGCTCAATCATGTCTGGCTTCCTTGCTCAATCATGTCTGGCTTCCTTGATCAATCATGGCTGGCTTCCTTGATCAATCATGTCTGGCTTCCTTGCTCAATCATGTCTGGTTTCCTTGATCAATCATGTCTGGCTTCCTTGCTCAATCATGTCTGGTTTCCTTGATCAATCATGTCTGGCTTCCTTGATCAATCATGTCTGGCTTCCTTGATCAATCATGTCTGGCTTCCTTGTTCAATCATGTCTGGCTTCCTTGATCAATCATGTCTGGATTCCTTGATCAATCATGTCTGGCTTCCTTGATCAATCATGTCTGGCTTCCTTGCTCAATCATGTCTGGCTCCCGTGCTCAATCATGTCTGGCTTCCTTGATCAATCATGTCTGGATTCCTTGATCAATCATGTCTGGATTCCTTGATCAATCATGGCTGGCTTCCTTGATCAATCATGTCTGGCTTCCTGTCTGGTTTCCTTGATCAATCATGTCTGGCTTCCTTGCTCAATCATGTCTGGTTTCCTTGATCAATTATGGCTGGCTTCCTTGATCAATCATGTCTGGCTTCCTTGCTCAATCATGTCTGGCTTCCTTGATCAATCATGGCTGGCTTCCTTGATCAATCATGTCTGGCTTCCTTGCTCAATCATGTCTGGTTTCCTTGATCAATCATGTCTGGCTTCCTTGCTCAATCATGTCTGGTTTCCTTGATCAATCATGTCTGGCTTCCTTGCTCAATCATGTCTGGTTTCCTTGATCAATCATGGCTGGCTTCCTTGATCAATCATGTCTGGCTTCCTTGCTCAATCATGTCTGGCTTCCTTGATCAATCATGGCTGGCTTCCTTGATCAATCATGTCTGGCTTCCTTGCTCAATCATGTCTGGTTTCCTTGATCAATCATGTCTGGCTTCCTAGCTCAATCATGTCTGGCTTCCTTGATCAATCATGGCTGGCTTCCTTGATCAATCATGGCTGGCTTCCTTGCTCAATCGTGTCTGGCTTCCTTGATCAATCATGTCTGGCTTCCTTGATCAATCATGTCTGGCTTCCTTGTTCAATCATGTCTGGCTTCCTTGATCAATCATGGCTGGCTTCCTTGATCAATCATGGCTGGCTTCCTTGCTCAATCGTGTCTGGCTTCCTTGATCAATCATGTCTGGCTTCCTTGATCAAGCATGTCTGGCTTCCTTGATCAATCATGTCTGGCTTCCTGGATCAATTATGGCTGGCTTCCTTGATCAAGCATGTCTGGCTTCCTGGATCAATCATGGCTGGCTTCCTGGATCAATCATGGCTGGCTTCCTTGATCAATCATGTCTGGCTTCCTTGATCAATCATGGCTGGCTTCCTTGATCAATCATGTCTGGCTTCCTTGATCAATCATGTCTGGCTTCCTTGATCAAGCATGTCTGGCTTCCTTGATCAATCATGTCTGGCTTCCTTGATCAATCATGTCTGGCTTCCTTGCTCAATCATGTCTGGCTTCCTTAATCAATCATGTCTGGCTTCCTTGATCAATCATGTCTGGCTTCCTTGATCAAGCATGTCTGGCTTCCTTGATCAATCATGTCTGGCTTCCTTGATCAATCATGTCTGGCTTCCTTGATCAATCATGGCTGGCTTCCTTGATCAATCATGTCTGGCTCCCGTGCTCAATCATGGCTGGCTTCCTTGATCAATCATGTCTGGCTTCCTGGATCAATCATGTCTGGCTTCCTGGATCAATCCTTCAGTTGGAACAATCTCCAGATCTCACATTAGCAACAATGTAGATTTCGACGACAAGCTTACTGCTGTTGACCTGGGCCGTGATTTCAAACGGGTCAGTTTTGGTGTTACTTTTCTATTAACCACTAATGTTCCTGTGGATGATTTGTTGAATGTCCAGCCTGATGTCTTACCTTGGGTTGACCTACCAATTTCTGGCAAACTTTACTTATACACGACTAAACTTTGCATATCAGATCGTACATCTGAATTTAATGGAATTTAATGATGAGTATTACAGAAACTTGCTATGACCATGGGAGGATGCCTTTCTCCCTTACTTTTAGTACTTTATACGTATACGTAGGGTTTTTGACACCAAAATCCTCAACACTATCTTACCTGAACTATCTAAATGGTTTTGGTATATATATATGAATGATCATGTATGTCTATGACCAGGTGACAACTATCAAAATCATTTCCTTCGTCCACTTAATGATCTTGTTCCCTCTGGAAAATTCACTGCTGAAACAGAAGGTGACTATTCAATGCCTTTTCTAGATTAAGAGAACCATAGCGTTGGCAGGAAGATCAAATCAACTGTTTTGAGCAATCCTATAACAAATCGTTCATACTGTGTTATACTTAATGCTACGAAAACACTAAACTCTGCTCAATTTTTTATCGATGTTCTTAAAAGCTTCATAAACATATGATCCTGATTTCCTGGATAAAGAAACTGATACTATTTACAGTACTGGACATAAATTACAGTACCATAGTGGTGGACTGAAAAATCACGCGAGAGCAGCTGAGAAGACATGAAACATCGAAGTCTACAAAATACCTACTAGTCTTACCTTATATTGACCTTCTGTCAAAAACTGGTCCATGACTGGGAAAATCTAATGTTCATGTGTTCATAAACAGCTGCAATATTAAAGGTATACAAATCTAGTAATGTTCATGTACTCTAAAAAACAATTGCAATATTAAAGGTATACAAATTTAATGTACATATATTCTAATATAAAAATTGCAATATTAAAGGTATACAAATCAAGAGTTCTCCTGTCAAGGTCACTGGATGCAGTCATCAAATTCCAAGCAGACATTGCAACAAATTTTACTTACGTCACACAGGCAAGGGATAATATTAGAACAAAACAACACACGCACAGTGTACGTAATCCCCAGCAATCTATTTTCATATTTAGTTTTTTGAAGACCCCAGTCATGAACAAACGTCCACATCAAGGCCAAGCCTTAAATTAGAGAAAGAATTATGATACAGAAGAAGAAAAGACAAGATAAAGCATTTACGAATTTTGGAGGTGAAAAACCTGTCACTTGAAATATGACAGGTCACAGTTATTGGGAAAAAAAAATACTCAGAAGGTTGACAGTTCCAAAGCTGCGACGTGTAGGGAAACAAGCAGGTATCAAAACGGCTTATCCTCGAATTGCTGATGGCCACACCATAATCATGTGACGCAGCAGCTTGCCCAGTATTGAGTGGGCTAGCTAGTGGTGTGGGCACACAAGCAGCCACCTCTCGGGAGCGGGTCAAGTTTGGAAGTTAGCCTGGAACACCTTGTAAGTCAGACCGCTTTCGACTCTGTCAAGTATGGATGCACATCTAGAACCGTCCCAAATGTGAGATCAATACTCCATACAATGACATATCAGTCCCTTGTATAGACGGAGCAACTTTTCAGAAGAGATGTTTCGACATCTTGAAAGTACACCCAATTTCTTAAAAGCAGACATCTATTCCCGTAACGTGGGGTTTCAAAAAAAAAAGAAAAAAAAAGAGTGGATGTTATAGTAATACCAAGCTGTTCATTGAGTCAAGATGTGGAATTACAGAACCGTTAAAGTAGAGACGAGAGTCGTGAGGAGTTTTCAGCAAAGAGATGTATAGAAACGGTCTTGGAGGCATTGGACTCAACAAGATTTTGAGCACCCGACGAGATATCCTGTCCAAGTCTGAGCTTACTGAGGAAGCTGTGTCAAGACGAGATGCAGATCGAGTGAGAGAAGAAGGAGCAGAATTGAAGGATGTGGATGAATGCAGTGTGGAGTCGTCCGCGTATGAGTGCACTGGATTATTTGTTGAGGAAAGAAAATCGGTGATAAAAAAGGAGAAAAATGTAGGGGGACAAGACAGAACCTTGAGGGACAGAGCTGCTGATGGCCGGGGGGGGGGGGGGGGGGTGCCTGATTCATCAACAACCACAGAGATAGATCGGCCGGACAGGAAGCTAGATATGAAAGAGCAAAGTAAGGGAGGGAAGCTAAATAAAAGAAAACAGAGATGAGTTGAGGAGGGATTCAAAGACTCTGGAAATGGTAAATGTCAAAGCAATAGGACGATATTTAGAGGGGTCAGAACCGTCGCCTTTGTTACGGATGCCAAGTATCAACGTATGCTTCCAAGGAGAAGGAAAAGTTTTGGTTTTTAAACAGAATCGCAACAGACGAGCAAGCACAGGTGCAAATTCAGACGCACACTCATTCAGTACACGAGGATATCATCCGGACCACAAGCCTTCCTTGTGCCCAGAGAGAGAAGAGCTTTTCGGACAGTCCGAAAAAAAGTTACGGAGAGCATAGGATTGGTAAGAGGAGCATCATGGGACGAAAGAATGTTAGAGTCATCCAAGGTGGAGTTAGCGAAGAAACGGGAACCAAAGAGAGTTCCTTTGTCTACGGGAGAGACAGCTATAGTACCGTCAGAAGAGAAAAGTGAAGGAAAGTCAGAGCTACAGACGCTGTTAGAGATGCCCCTGGCTAAAGACCAGAAAGACCTATCAGTAGATGGCGAGAAGTTATCGCACTTCCTCTCAATAAAGGAACGCTTCACCTCACGGATAATGTACGTGCATCGACTGCGGGCAGTAATTAAAGCTGAATGGGAGCCAGAGGAAGGAGAGTTTTTCCAAGCTTGATATGCCTCATCCCTTGCCTGAATGGCCTCAGAGCAAGAATTGTTGAACGACGGACTGGATGAAGCTGTCGTCTTGGAGGAAAAGAGGATAAATGCTTCCATTCCCAGAAGAAGAACCTCTACCATGCGTTTGGCGGAGACAGAAGCATCACCACATAAAGAGACTACTTTACCCAAGGAAAGGCAAAAAAGAAGTTACATAATCTATTCTAATCAGCTTTGTTGAAGTGCCAGTATTTACTCTTGGAAGGGGCTGCTGGAGGGGGAGATGCTGTTAAAACAGATACAATTACGAGAGTTTGGTTAGATGAACCAACTGGGGGAAAGATTGCGTATTTACAGCGGGATGGACTAGAGGTGAAAAACAGATCAAGAATATTAGGAGAGTGGTCACTGCGGCCAGGTATATGAGTAGGGTGGGAGATAATTTGCTCTAAATCACTGAGAATGGACTTCAATCCCTCCACCATCCGTAGGGGAGGAATTCAACCATTCCCTATGGTGAACATTGAAATCCCCTGAGGTAGAGGATCTCGGCTTCCGGGTGAGAGGATGTCAGAGTCTCATGGCAGGAGTTTAGATAGTCGAAGAAGGATATAAAATCTGTAGAATTAGGAGAGCAATAGGCCAAACAGAGAAGTGTGGCAGTAGGGAGACAGACCTTGAGCCACATAACATCAAAGTTTGGAGACTCAAGGTCCTTGAGGCGTGCAACAGGTGTGTTGATGTTGGAATAAGAACAAACACCATCTTTAAACCAAAATCGTGAGTGCAGGTTATAGTTAGTACGACAAAGGGACTAGTGAGAACATCATTAGACAACTGCGTCTCCGATAGAAGCAAGTCACTTGGAGAGGTACTAGACGGATGGCGTTCAACTGAGGAGAGGTTACAAAAGAGACTACGAATGTTGGTACAGGAAATAGATGTGATAATACACGAAAGCGCCCAGGGTTCTCGTGTTTCCTTCTGCGAGTGGTGTTTCTGCAAGAGGTCACAGTGGTACGCGTGATCTAGTATATGAACAAGAAAAAAAAAGAAGGAAAATAAAACACGATAAGTTCCCAAGTGCACTTACGTCAAAACCCTTTCTGAATGTCTTAAGATTCCTCTCATGGTGGTGGATGAGAGCACACCATGCAACCCAGTCATCCACACATGGTGTTATACCAGCGCTCCGTACCATGCAACCAAGTCATCCACACATGGTGTTATACCAGCGCCAGTACCATGCGACCCAGTCATCCACACATGGTGTTATACCAGCGCTCCGTACCATGCAACCCAGTCATCCACACATGGTGTTATACCAGCGCTCCGTACCATGCAACCCAGTCATCCACACATGGTGTTATACCAGCGCCAGTACCATGCGACCCAGTCATCCACACATGGTGTTATACCCGCACTCCGTACCATGCAACCCAGTCATCCACACATGGTGTTATACCAGCGCCAGTACCATGCGACCCAGTCATCCACACATGGTGTTATACCCGCACTCCGTACCATGCAACCCAGTCATCCACACATGGTGTTATACCAGCGCCAGTACCATGCGACCCAGTCATCCACACATGGTGTTATACCAGCGCCAGTACCATGCAACCCAGTCATCCACACATGGTGTTATACCCGCACTCCGTACCATGCAACCCAGTCATCCACACATGGTGTTATACCCGCACTCCGTACCATGCAACCCAGTCATCCACACATGGTGTTATACCAGCGCTCCGTACCATGCAACCCAGTCATCCACACATGGTGTTATACCAGCGCTCCGTACCATGCAACCAAGTCATCCACACATGGTGTTATATCCGCACTCCGTACCATGCAACCCAGTCATCCACACATGGTGTTATACCAGCGCTCCGTACCATGCAACCAAGTCATCCACACATGGTGTTATACCCGCACTCCGTACCATGCAATCCAGTCATCCACACATGGTGTTATACCCGCACTCCGTACCATGCAACCCAGTCATCCACACATGGTGTTATACCAGCGCTCCGTACCATGCAACCCAGTCATCCACACATGGTGTTATACCAGCGCTCCGTACCATGCAACCAAGTCATCCACACATGGTGTTATACCCGCACTCCGTACCATGCAACCCAGTCATCCACACATGGTGTTATACCAGCGCTCCGTACCATGCAACCCAGTCATCCACACATGGTGTTATACCCGCACTCCGTACCATGCAACCCAGTCATCCACACATGGTGTTATACCAGCGCTCCGTACCATGCAACCCAGTCATCCACACATGGTGTTATACCAGCGCCAGTACCATGCAACCCAGTCATCCACACATGGTGTTATACCCGCACTCCGTACCATGCAACCCAGTCATCCACACATGGTGTTATACCAGCGCCAGTACCATGCAACCCAGTCATCCACACATGGTGTTATATCCGCACTCCGTACCATGCAACCCAGTCATCCACACATGGTGTTATACCCGCACTCCGTACCATGCAACCCAGTCATCCACACATGGTGTTATACCCGCACTCCGTACCATGCAACCCAGTCATCCACACATGGTGTTATACCAGCGCCAGTACCATGCGACCCAGTCATCCACACATGGTGTTATACCAGCGCTCCGTACCATGCAACCCAGTCATCCACACATGGTGTTATACCCGCACTCCGTACCATGCAACCCAGTCATCCACACATGGTGTTATACCAGCGCCAGTACCATGCAACCCAGTCATCCACACATGGTGTTATACCAGCGCCAGTACCATGCAACCCAGTCATCCACACATGGTGTTATACCCGCACTCCGTACCATGCAACCCAGTCATCCACACATGGTGTTATACCAGCGCCAGTACCATGCAACCCAGTCATCCACACATGGTGTTATACCAGCGCCAGTACCATGCAACCCAGTCATCCACACATGGTGTTATACCAGCGCCAGTACCATGCAACCCAGTCATCCACACATGGTGTTATACCCGCACTCCGTACCATGCAACCCAGTCATCCACACATGGTGTTATACCAGCGCCAGTACCATGCGACCCAGTCATCCACACATGGTGTTATACCAGCGCCAGTACCATGCGACCCAGTCATCCACACATGGTGTTATACCAGCGCTCCGTACCATGCAACCCAGTCATCCACACATGGTGTTATACCAGCGCCAGTACCATGCAACCCAGTCATCCACACATGGTGTTATACCAGCGCTCCGTAGTGCCACCACGGTCCACTGTGCACGGGACATGCCTGGGATGAGAGTGAGGAGCCGCCTATGATGATAATGTGCAAGAGTACCATGGTGGAAGACACAATCAGAAAGTACGGTTCTTGTATGCCTGTGACGCTATCCTGTTTTAGTTGTTGTGGGATAGACGACTCGCTGTACAGAGGAGAGATAGGAGGCGATATGAAAGTTATCATGACTGGAAAGATTCAAGTGTTGAGGGGGCGTGAGACTGGATGACAGAGTGCCTACCCCCTACTGTGAAGTGCGCATGTGAAACCTTACTTCTCTAAATCTACACGAGCTGAAAAATACGAAGAAAACAAAGATACATAACGCGCAGATAGTATATCTTAATGTAGGACTTAATAGATACATCAGAGAATGAAGATGTGACCATGAAAGGTAGAATAATAAAAACCTTACAAAGCACAGCGAGGAAGGCCTTTTAATATAATACGGCCAAGTCAAGAGTTACAACCCATGGGGGGCTTGGGGAACCTTTGTGCCAGTATGGCAGACGGTGCAACACGGCGACGAGGTACACTCACACACACACACACACACACACACACACACACACACACACACACACACAAACACACACACACACACACACACACACACACACACACACACATGTAGTGAGCGACTACCAGTTCAGGTTAACCCTGGGGTACTTCAGATGAGGATGCTAGGCGAATAATCCCCGACGGTGCGCGTCGTACATGCTTTGTGTGGGAGAGGGATGAAGTGTGACTGCAGATGCCGGCTGATCTTACATGATGAAGCCAAGTATGAAGTTAAACATCGACTTGGTTATAACACTGGAGAGGAGACCAGTGGTTACCGTAACGAGCCCGACACATCTCGAAGCTCTGTGACTGGAGTGGGAGTGTGTGTGTGTGGAAGCCGTGGCGTTCACCTTCGTAACGATATACTGATCACACGACCATTCACGATGGTGAGCCCACATCTTATAAGCCCTATAACAATGATAACAAGACAGACGGGGAGGAGGGGAGGGGACTTTATATAGAAATGCAATGAAATTTTACCTGAAATTATACCTTAATAATTGTCTTCCCGAACCTCACGTGATAATTACCTAAAACCAGGACACAAACACCCTCCCTCCTTCTGTGAACAACAGGGGGGGGGGGGGTTTCTATAGCAGGAGTGGAGCAGGGAGGCTGGGGGAGGTGGTGTGTTGGCGTGTAGCAGGGAGGCTGGGGGAGGTAGTGTGGTTGTCGTGTAGCAGGGAGGCTGGGGGAGGTGGTGTGGTTGTCGTGTAGCAGGGAGGCTGGGGGAGGTGGTGTGGTTGTCGTGTAGCAGGGAGGCTGGGGGAGGTGGTGTGGTTGGCGTGGACTAGTCAAGAGTGAGGGTGGGGAGCACTGTAACAAGAGTAAACTAGTGAGGGTGAGCGGACAGCGTAGCAGGTGTATACTAAAGAAAGGTGAGGAGGCTTGAAGCAGCCTTATATCTGCCGTTGAGGACCTCCGCTACTTGCTGTGCACCAGTTCCCGGCCGGCCCGCGGGAGGGGGGTAACCTAAGTGGTGGCCGACCCGGAGCCACCCCCACACTCGCCACACGCTACCATGCACACCTACAAACACTCACGAACATGACGACACACACGCACACTCTCTCTCTCAGGTCACAAGCATTACCCAAGTGTACCAGTAGCTAGCCAGGCTGTCCCCTAAAGAGCCACAATGGCCAGTGAACTCAAGCGTTCCACTCTCACACCAACACCACCACATCCTCCCACGCTGCTACACCAGATACATTTTTCCCTCGACTGTACCAAACCACATATTCTCACCCACTACTTTAACGTCCTCACGATCCTGTCTGGGAACTACGAAAGGCTCCTTTGTTACATCCACGTCCACATGACCCGACCCAGTAACTGATAAAGACTAACGTAACACAAGGCTGGTGGATAACGCTCATACCAGGAAGCCAGGCCACAAAGCCAGACAACAGGCGGTACGATTCCCACCATGACAAAGGGGAGTTTATCTCCCCAGCCTGCACGAGAGGTACGCGACACGGTCATGGTGGGGAGGGTAATTAAAATTCTACCACAACCAAATGACTGTAATTTCCAAGTCGAGGCTACCCACGCTGGGCTTTGTCCCACCTCCGTTCATCACACGCCGGTGACGCCAACTCTCCTCCCTCGCCCCTCGCCCCTCGCCTCGCGCCTTTAATAACCGATAATCCTTTTTTTTTTTTTTTCCCCTGTGAGAAACGAGGACCACCCCAGTGTGCCGGGAGAGGACTCAAGAGCGGGGGTGAGTGGGGAGGGGAGGAGGTCTGGAGGCTGCACCTGCCGGTACATCTTGCAAACCAAGACAACGAGAGGCTTGAACAAAAACTCGTGGACAACCTTTGCGCACCCGATGCTCATCCTGTGAGCGGGGCGCAAAAGGGTTACAGCCCTGAGCACCGCCTGCCTCACAGAGGGAACTCTTCCCCTGGATGCCACTCCCAGGTCGGCCCCGGCGGCGGGAGGCCAGGAGGACAACACGCATACTACCACAGAGTCAAGCATCGTGCATCAATTCTAGGTGACAACAATACCCGGAGGGAACAGCGGATCTCTTACTCCCTCCCTTCCCTCACCACCTCCTACCACCAACCAACAACAACATCATGAGCACGTTAGTCCCCGTCCGCCCGTGTGTTCTCTCTCTCCTCGTTTTGTTTTTATGACACTGGTAATCACAGACACAGGTCATTCCCAAGGCCGAGCCTTAGACGAAGGATAATCAGCGAGCAAAATGCTTGTCTAATGGTTCTGAGGGCGTTAAAACCACCCTTAATTAAACAGGATAATTAGTCCACATTAGGAAAGAAATGAGAATATAAAATTCTCAAACTGTGTCGTACAGTAAAAAGATACTCGCACTTCACTGCTCTTTAACTATTTGGTTAGCCTCTCTCTCTCTCTCTCTCTCTCTCTCTCTCTCTCTCTCTCTCTCTCTCTCTCTCTCTCTCTCTCTCACACACACACACTTGCCCGAGAAGCAGCAATACAAGGCGTGAAGTGGCGTCCTCTACCATTAGCAAGGCGACATCACCAGAGGATATACCATATACGGGAGGCACTGTGTGTATACGTGATGCATTGTTATCAATATATATGTTATCACTCCTCCATGGTAGAGCTCACGGGGTGGCCGAAGCTGTGTCATCACCAACGGTCGAGCCTCACTAACTTCCTTATATATATATATATATATATATATATATATATATATATATATATATATATATATATATATATATATATATATATACCTCCCCACACCAGTAGACTGAATACATGCCTTCTATCCTCGCTGACAACCTTGGCTGTTTCCCATCAACACTCTCTAAGCGATAAATCGTCATTGAACAGAGGAGACTTCATTATATATATATATATATATATATATATATATATATATATATATATATATATATATATATATATATATATATATATATATATATATATCAATCCTTAAAGTCATCCATGTCCGGTACTACAACACACAGGCCAACGAGCCAGCTTCCGCGAGTGGCCCAACACGCGGAGGTCCGTCCACTTGTCAGTCAGGCTTGACCATGAAAGAAATGATCCCACCCCACACTACAGTTCCCCACGTCCACTGCTAACACCCACACTACAGTTCCCCACGTCCACTGCTAACACCCACACTACAGTTCCCCACGTCCACTGCTAACACCCACACTACAGTTCCCCACGTCCACTGCTAACACCCACACTACAGTTCCCCACGTCCACTGCTAACATCCACACTACAGTTCCCCACGTCCACTGCTAACACCCACACTACAGTTCCCCACGTCCACTGCTAACACCCACACTACAGTTCCCCACGTCCACTGCTAACACCCACACTACAGTTCCCCACGTCCACTGCTAACACCCACACTACAGTTCCCCACGTCCACTGCTAACACCCACACTACAGTTCCCCACATCCACTGCTAACACCCACACTACAGTTCCCCACGTCCACTGCTAACACCCACACTACAGTTCCCCACGTCCACTGCTAACACCCACACTACAGTTCCCCACGTCCACTGCTAACACCCACACTACAGTTCCCCACGTCCACTGCTAACATCCACACTACAGTTCCCCACGTCCACTGCTAACACCCACACTACAGTTCCCCACGTCCACTGCTAACATCCACACTACAGTTCCCCACGTCCACTGCTAACACCCACACTACAGTTCCCCACGTCCACTGCTAACACCCACACTACAGTTCCCCACGTCCACTGCTAACACCCACACTACAGTTCCCCACGTCCACTGCTAACACCCACACTACAGTTCCCCACGTCCACTGCTAACACCCACACTACAGTTCCCACATCCACTGCTAACATCCACACTACAGTTCCCCACGTCCACTGCTAACACCCACACTACAGTTCCCCACGTCCACTGCTAACATCCACACTACAGTTCCCCACGTCCACTGCTAACATCCACACTACAGTTCCCCACGTCCACTGCTAACACCCACACTACAGTTCCCCACGTCCACTGCTAACATCCACACTACAGTTCCCCACGTCCACTGCTAACACCCACACTACAGATCCCCACGTCCACTGCTAACATCCACACTACAGTTCCCCACGTCCACTGCTAACACCCACACTACAGTTCCCCACGTCCACTGCTAACACCCACACTACAGTTCCCCACGTCCACTGCTAACACCCACACTACAGTTCCCCACGTCCACTGCTAACACCCACACTACAGTTCCCCACGTCCACTGCTAACACCCACACTACAGCTCCCCACGTCCACTGCTAACACCCACACTACAGTTCCCCACATCCACTGCTAACACCCACACTACAGATCCCCACGTCCACTGCTAACATCCACACTACAGTTCCCCACGTCCACTGCTAACACCCACACTACAGCTCCCCACGTCCACTGCTAACACCCACACTACAGTTCCCCACGTCCACTGCTAACACCCACACTACAGTTCCCCACGTCCACTGCTAACACCCACACTACAGTTCCCCACGTCCACTGCTAACACCCACACTACAGTTCCCCACGTCCACTGCTAACACCCACACTACAGTTCTCCACGTCCACTGCTAACACCCACACTACAATTCCCCACATCCACTGCTAACACCCACACTACAGTTCCCCACGTCCACTGCTAACACCCACACTGGGCCTGCCTCTCCACTGGCGTGAACTAAATGCGGCAAAAAAAGAGTGTACTAACTGGGTTTCTTGACGGTGACTATTATTCTGGTTCTGACGTATTTTACGTCTCCCCTCAAAAAAGAGCGCGCGCGCACACACACACACACACACACACACACACCGTTACCCGCATTAGCGAGGTAGCATCAGGAAACATGCGAAGATAGGCACATCCACGCACATACATATATACATATTCATACACGCACATACATGTATATATACATACATATATCACACATACATAAATACGCATACATATATACACATGCATATTCATACTTGCTCGCCTTCATCCATTCCTGGCGCCACTCCGCCCAAAAGGAAACAGCATGGCCATCCCCTGCGTTGGCGAGGTAGCGCCAGGAAACAGACGAAGGCCACATCCGCTCACATCCATACTTGAGCTGTCATGTGTAATGCACACAAACCACAGGATATATATATATATATATATATATATATATATATATATATATATATATATATATATATATATATATATTACACACAATCGCCATTTCCCACGTTAGCTGGGTAGCGTCAAGAACAGATGACTGATCCTTAGAGAGAAAAATCCTTACTTGGCCCCGTTCTCTGTTCCTTCTTTAGGAAAATTTAAATCTGGAGACAGGGATTCCCAGCTCCCGGTCCCACCCCTTTTAGGCCGCCTTCCACGACACGCAAGGAATACGTGGACAGCATTATTTCTCTCCAATCTCCAGGAATATATTTTATATATATATATATATATATATATATACTACTATACAACTACTCTCCTGCAGGAAAAGTCCATATATCCATCATCGAGGTGGCTCAAACCATGTGTATACGACCGCGGCCTTTTTACACGATAACTTGCCTTACGTAGGGTGCAACACCCACCCGCTCCGCTGACGACCAGTGAGTGAGAGGCTTCACGTCATCCTCGACCCCGGAGGCAGCTTCCTAGCACACACCCGAGGATCCTCAGCTACCGTATTCCCTGGGCTCACTGCCATCAGCCTTAGGTCTTCACTAACAACATTCTTCCATGCCTCTCTCTCTCTCTCTCTCTCTCTCTCTCTCTCTCTCTCTCTCTCTCTCTCTGTACTCCTCCGCCTCCAACGTCTTCCCAGTGCAGGTAGCGAGGTTGATGTATCTAACGCTGTCGTCCCGGGGACGTGCCTTACCCAGCGCTGCACAACCGTGATGCATTAAGTCTTCATGTTGTCCCTGACTCCTCTGTCAAGCTAGGGACATGTCTTGCATACCTAATTCATTATCTCTTGATTTCTTCATCTCCAACAGTGCGTCATCTTGTTTACATTTCATTTTCACGGTGGGGTTGCAAGTGTGGCGGGAGCGTTAGTTACACTATACACTTCACCAGCACTTGTTAACAGTGGCAGATACAACGTTACACAGCGTGACTTCGGCTCACCTCGCCGGATGTCCGACCGTCTGTAAGCTGCTGCTGCTGCTGCCATCGTGGTCCCACTCACTCCAGCTTCCACTTCTGAACTGATGGTTGGATGAGGACATTTGGCCAAGCTGATGTCGCCCACCTGATTTCCCTTTCTGCAATGAAGTCTTTACCTTCCGGAGTAACACTTTTTCTGGCTACATAAGACACTGGCTTTGCTGAAGCTAACACATATGTGTGTGTGTGTGTGTGTGTGTGTGTGTGTGTGTGTGTGTTTGTGTGTGATATATACCCCTACCCTGGCACTTACGCAAAGCACAGCATCCAAGAAACTCTACTGTCCGTGTCCAGGCGCGCCATGACCCACTACACATAACTTCAGGCTACCAGTTAGTGCACTACTCTTGCCCCCTCACTCCCAATGGATTAACTTCCCAGCATCCCATTCACAGCTCACAAACGTAAGTAAATAAAGTGATTAACTGTTCCTAATACAATATGTATAAATCATCACTTCAGATACTGTTCATACAGCAAACCAAGTCATACCCTGCAAACAAAGGAATCAAGAAGTTGTTTTCAGATAGGAGCGAATGCCTTCAAACACACTTGCTCCACCATCACTCTTCCAGTCACTTGATAATACCTATAAAACACTATACGAAAAGTGACACATTTAACACACACTCAGGTGAACGGTGGTGCAGGTAAACCAGGGACTCTCTCATTATAACACCCACTCAGGTGAACGATGGTGCAGGTAAACCAGAGACTCTCTCATTATAACACCCACTCAGGTGAACGATGGTGCAGGTAAACCAGGGACTCTCTCATTATAACACCCACTCAGGTGAACGGTGGTGCAGGTAAACCAGAGACTCTCTCATTATAACACCCACTCAGGTGAACGATGGTGCAGGTAAACCAGGGACTCTCTCATTATAACACACACTCAGGTGAACGGTGGTGCAGGTAAACCAGGGACTCTCTCATTATAACACCCACTCAGGTGAACGGTGGTGCAGGTAAACCAGGGACTCTCTCATTATAAACGACCACGAACTTGTAACCATACTATACCCTCGAGGATGGCCAGTATGGCATTATGGTACACAACCTCTGGACAAGATGGCCTGGCCTTCGACCTGACCGCCAATGATAAGATCAAAGACTAGGTCAACCTAACCACGCGGGGGGGAGGGGGGGGGGGGGCGCGCGCGCGCAGGACCGTCATCATCAAGGATTGACCTCGGCAGGAGCGTTTGTTAATACGTTTCATATGTCGTTTTCCAGACACTTGTTGATATCCGCTCTCATGGATACCTTCACTGCAGGAAGTAATAAAGACACTGCTGACTTTACCTCAAGTTTCCAGTTTTTCCTCTATGATCTGGCCGGCTGGGAAGATATTGCTGTCTAACTAACCTTGTTGCCCTAGAGCCACACGGATGTTCAAGAGTTACCTCTTAATTTCAAGAGTACCAACTGTGCCACGACCTTCCGCACAGGTGGCACATGACACCATCGAAACATGTGACATCGGTTGTACCTGGCTATAATGTTCTGGAGATGTTTAACAAGTGGGTCACGGAGGGTGTTGTGCACTCACAGGAAGACCCGACCCTCCACACACACACACACACACACACACACCTGGCTTACATTGGTGTGTGTGTGTGTGTGTGTACATACACAAGAGTCAAGACATACATACAAGGTTAACAGACGGGACTACACGGGTGTCAGACTCTCTCCCTGTATGTAACACACAAGTCTTGGTCGCACACAAAAACACGCTCTGTGAGGACGAGTCGACCTGAGACTCCACCAGGTACACACATCGTGCAGTAATTGCAGGGCTCAAATATTTTCAAGGTCGATGACAAGGCAATATAATAAAAAGGTCACGGCGTCATAATGAACCAGGTTAATAAGACTACAGTGGCTTTCACTGACGGGGTTTCAACACGGCTCTGGTTCACACCATCAACAGCGTCAGGCGTGCAAACAACTTATGCCACTATGACGTGCAGTCCTGTCCCCCTCCCGTGGCCCGCTCCTCCACGATCCCGCTACTCACGATTACATTACAAATCCTCTGAGGTGCTCTAGGGCCACACCGTTGACGTCTCGAACCATGTGGGAGGTGGTGATGCTTGCCTGGAAGGTCTCCGTATCCGGTAATTACGCGCTATACTCGAATGTTGTATCCGGAGGTGGCAGGCTGACCCCTTCCTAACACGACCTGGGGAAGTCTCGACCCCCCCCCCCTTAACGAGAAGGCTCTTGTTGCCGACACAGGTGCCTGAGGCAGTTCCCAGACGCTACAACCAGCACCCACCTGCCGGAGGTCAGGCACTGCC